>NC_060180.1:11248044-11548044 GCF_021184085.1 Oncorhynchus gorbuscha | reverse complement strand
CAAGAGGAACAGCATAGAACTGTCTGCCTCACTGCCTTCCAAAATGGCAGCAGGTGAGGGGATTAGACAGGCCTGGGGAATGTGTACTGAAGTTCCATAAACAAAGGGAAATAGTAACCAAAAAGGTACTTTCCTGGATATTGGCATATGAACAACTCCAGCTGTAGTAGAAAAACTATTATTTTGAGTATCCCTTGACAGCTGAGAAACAGGAAGTCATGTTCCAGATGCAAATCATTGGGATGCCAAAAAGGTGAAAATTGATGATAAATCCAACTACCTACTGTCTGAGAATTGAAAAAATACGGAACACTGTTAGGGTGAGGAGGTTTCCTGCTGTTCTGAAAGTATTGAGTAACTATTGAGTATAGCTTGACGACGCAGAGACATATTTCCTAGTTCTGGAAGTATTGATTGGGCCAGACCAGTGGGTTCCCAAACGTTTCGGTTACTGTACCACCAAATGAATTTGTTCTGCCAGTAGTACCCCTGAATTACCCCCTCAGAGGAAGGGGAGGACCACCCAGCTCAGTCAATTTCATAATATAAATTGTAAAACATTTAAAAAGTTGTCCTTTTTAGGTAAAACTATACTAAATATAATCATGTCACCAAATAACTGATTAAAACACACTATTTTGCAAAGAGGGTCTTCAGAAGCCTCAACAGCACTCTGTAAGGTAGCACCATGGTGTAGTTGGAGAACAGCTAGCTTCCGTCCTCCTCTGGGTACATTGACTTCAATACAAAACCTCGGAGGCTCATGGTTCTCACCCCCTTCCATAGACGTACACAGTAATTATGACATCTTCCGGAGGACGTCCTCCAGTCTATCAGATCTCTTGCAGCATGAACTGACATGTTGTCAAAGAATCAGATAATTAACATAGCACTGAAAGCATACACTACAGCTAGCTAGCACTGCAGTGTATAAAATGTGGTGAGCAGTTGACTCAAAAAGAGAGAAAGGCAATAGTTGAACAGTTTTGAACAAATACATTTATTTCCTGTTGAAAAATGTTTCTTAAACGGAAGCAAACGGAACAAAATGGGGATAAACATAACTGAATATGTCCAATTGAAACTCTTGTTTGCAACTGTTGAACTAATTATTACACTCTATATCAGCTAGATGCAGGCAAGAGTGTGCAAGGATGTATTGAATGTCACTGTCTGTCAACTTAAATTTGTCTCTCGACCTGTGTGCACCTACGTTGTAAACATTCATTCATAGGCTAGGTTGTAGCAACCTCATGATTGGTATAGGGAAAATTTGAGGATCATGTAGCAGCCTAAATCACTGTTACATTGAACTGGGTGAATGGAATATGAATGAGAGTCATCCAATCTGCTGTAATAGAAAAAAAATAAGGCCAAGCTCATGAAAAATAAATTGTCCTCCCTCATATTAAACGGCACTGACCACCACTAACCCCCTCGTGTGCATTTTAGGCCAAGTACTCCCAGGGGTCCAAGTAGACCTGGTTGGGAACCACTGGGCTAGATAACGCTGAGATATATTTCCTAGTTCTCAATGTATTGATTGGGCTAGACGGCAAACTTTCTAGCCATTCATAAACACTACCTCCACAGGAAAACAGGAGCAAACAGTTGATACCGTCACTGGTGTACCACACACACCCGCAAGGCGCAGGGCCCCGAGGATCAGGGGTGGGAGCACCCCCGAGGTATTTCCTTTGTTAAATATTTACTTTGGTGAAAAATATGATTGAATTGTTAATAACATACTACTGTTTATTATGCAACATAAATGGGTTAAAACACATTTAATTCCCCATGGGGTCAATAAATCAATATTCAGACTAAAGATTGCATATAAAGCAATGCCTGTAATAGTAAAAATGCGTTTAAAGTCATGCTTATAATAGTAATAAAAAACACTGTCATTTCTTATCTCAAAATGTAGTACTTCAATGCGATTGAACCTGGATCATTTGAAATTCAAGAAAACTGCTACTTTTTCTCTCTGCCCCATGGCAAAATGTGTAGAATTGCAGGAGGTTATTAACTGGTTTCCAAAAATACTAATAAAGAAAAACATTTGGCAAAGGACATTTTCTCGGACCGTGCAGGTGGCCTTGCGAAACTGACGAATGCAACGGCATGCAGTTGAAGTGCAGATATGTTTGTGTTGTTTTTAAGCACTAGATGCAGTAGCTCATGAGATCAGTGAAGCTTTTCTCTTGGTTTTTAGTTTTTCATTCCCGGGTAATGTTAATGTGTTTCTTTATGAAGCTCTGGAAGACAATAATAGCTGTAATGCAACTGCCATCACTCAGCACATACAACCTTAACTCCTGGCAACCCCACCCTCGCCTCACAGTTCTAAACAAGCAAGTCAGCAACACAAACAGACAACACATTCTATCAACCCAAATGAGGGATCATAATCAAGACAGACAGACAAATGGCTTAGCATTATTTTATTTTTGGCCCTGAGCTCTGTTGAGAGAGAAAGGTAACAGCACACTAAGCCTTTTGAGCCAAAATATCTGCTTCACGATCTAATGGAAGTGTGAGTCACCACCAGTTTCCTCATGTAAACTTGTAAAACAGTGAGAATCTGCTGTGATAATTCATTACCACCCCAAAATAAAATAATAATTACAAAATGGGCTAATGAGCTACAGTGCTTTATTGTTGATGTCTGTTGGATACCAGCCACTCATGTTAGGGCTTTTTAATGCTTAAACCAATAAACCATTGGTCAAAACAATTTGGTGTGTCCAATAATAACCAAGGCGTTATGTATTTATTGGATATTTTATTGTTGCCTAGCGCCTACTCGTCTCATTGCATGAAATATCAGGCAATGTTAGGCCACTCCTCCTGGCATGCTATATTGGGAAACAAAAGATAACGTCTCACTCTGACTCAGCATGCCATACAACCCATTATGTGCTATTACATTTTTACATAACTTTATTTGGAAAACTGACAACATTACATTTACCTTCTAAAATGGAACATTAATGTCTGTCAACTGTTTTAGTAAGATGGAGGAGAGATGAGGGGAAGCGGAGGATGGTGAGGACAGTGGTATTCATAAATAAGTTGTGGTCAAACAGACAGAATACAGTCCAGTAATGAGAGTGACTAAGACAAAACCACAGCAATCACAACACATCATTCCAGGTTTCATCTCTTCAACAGCATCGGAACGCTACAAAAATGATCCACCACAAACCAGCAAGAACTTAACCGCAGCTGTTGCCCTGACTGACCAGCTCTGGTTTGGCTGGTCTTAAATGATAATGAAATGCATTATATCATGGGACTCTAATACAAATCTTTTGACAATGAGCCAAATGGTACAGAAGACGCTACATTCAATAGTGTTGCTGTAACCATAAGTCTGTCATTGCTGTAACTCAGACATTTGACTGGCTCATTTCTGATCAGTGGACGTTTTCACAGCTATACCCCCCAACACTCTTCAGTCCTTTGAGAAACACCTCTGACAGTGTGACTAACCAATTCCCTGTAACCAGTGGCGGACTGGTGGGCTGGTCCATTTTCTGCCCAGGGGGTCTGTCTAACTTGTTTAGATTTTTTTTGTGCAAAATTATCATTATCTGGCTAATAATGGGGGCCTTGAGGAAATTACTCGTCGAGGTTGGGTGCCTTGGAGGAAAAAATGGAACGGTGTGTTAGAAATGCCAGGGACGATTCCTGGTCCCAGTCCACTCCTGCCAGTAACCCCCCTCTCTCCCCCCTTTCACCCCACCTCTCTAATCTCTATTATCACCTCTCTCTATGTACAGAGCCACTGTCGCCATGGTATCCTGTGCCTCAGTTTGGTTGTCTGGGTCGAGGGTAGGTCATCAATGACAAAAATTTCAGGTCGTTATTTATGTGACTCAGACTCCTCTGCACTGCGTTTGATGGCCACAATATATTATAGGAATGAAGACAGAAGAGCATCATCATCCCACATAATGGCTGGGCTTTGTATTCTGGTACTTACTGGTGCACCGTGTCTAAACCACATCTTTGCCTGTATCTGTGTCATCACTGTCTAATATGACAGTGGGAGAGCTGGTACTGAAATGAATACTGCGTGTGTTGTTGTGTTGACAGCTCTTCTTCACGGTAGGTCTGTCAAGACACAGTTGATCAATCGTGTTTTGTTTGGTGCATTGAGATCTCAGAATACAGAATTCTTTCAAAATGAGTGCTACTTCATGCCTGGGGTCACCAGTCATGTCTGCAATGACAGAAATTGTGAAGTGCTTATCAAAATGATTCCGTTTTCAATTTCAAGCATTCACAAGTTAAACAATTGTCTTTGGATTGAAGTAGCTTACATATGGTGCTAGACAACCATGGGCCAATTATCCGGCCCTCTTTGAGCGAGAAGCGAAGCAATCACACAACACAGTTAATTCAGACCCAGGCAGGCTGCTGTGCTGTTATACACGACATCATCACTCTCCTTCCTACCCCTGTCTCCATGGAGACGGGCATCCAGAGGGCCGGCTGGGTTCTAGAGCGCTGTGAATGAGCACACAGAATCTGGGAAGAGGGGCTTCATGGGAAATAATGGGTCATACAGCCCAGACAGAGGAAGATAGAGCCTCTGGACATTGTAATGTTGGTTTCCATAACATGAAAGAGTGTGTATTGTGGTCACTGCCCAAATTATTCAGTAGTCACATTATTAGACAGCAGATTATTTCTGGCAGAAATAGGATTCTTCTTTTATAGTTGGTTGTGTATTGGTTGTATAGTTTATTGGGGCTAAGAGAAATTAACAATTTGCCCAGTCTCATCTCCGCTCTATTACGGAAGCAGTATCTTATTGACTTTCCTCACCCAGGCTCACTAACTCAGTCCCACTATATCTCTCACTAACTCAGTCCCACTATATCTCTCACTAACTCAGTCCCACTATATCTCTCACTAACTCAGTCCCACTATATCTCTCACTAACTCAGTCCCACTATATCTCTCACTAACTCAGTCCCTCTATATCTCTCACTAACTCAGTCCCTCTATATCTCTCACCTACTCAGTCTCTTATCTCTCACTAACTGAGTCCCTCTATATCTCTCACTAACTCAGTTCCTCTATATCTCTCACTAACTCAGTCCCTCTATATCTCTCATTAACTCAGTCCCTTTATATCTCTCACTAACTCAGTCTCTTTATATCTCTCACCTACTCAGTCTCTTATCTCTCACTAACTCAGTCCCTCTATATCCGTCACTAACTCAGTCCCTTTATATCTCTCACTAACTCAGTCCCTCTATATCTCTCACCTACTCAGTCTCTTATCTCTCACTAACTCAGTCCCTCTATATCTCTCACTAACTCAGTTCCTCTATATCTCTCACTAACTCAGTCCCTCTATATCTCTCATTAACTCAGTCCCTTTATATCTCTCACCTACTCAGTCTCTTATCTCCCACTAACTCAGTCCCTCTATATCTCTCACTAACTCAGTCCCTTTATATCTCTCACTAACTCAGTCCCTTTATATCTCTCACTAACTCAGTCCCTTTATATCTCTCACTAACTCAGTCCCTCTATATCTCTCCCTTGTGCTCCCTCTTGCCTTTACCCAAAGCCACTTACATGGTTTGAATTGTACACCCTTGTTCTTTCTATTTCTGGATATATCCATCCACTGACGCCATTCCAGGTAAAGCACCTTACTCAAGGGAATCATAAGCAGCGAGACCTTCCATTTAAAACCATAAACAATATTGGCGCCTGACCATTTCCCCCAATCTAAGCTGCAGTACTGCTGAGCTAGTGTTGTCCACTACGGCTGACCGGAATAGAACTTCAGCCACAGAGGAGAAGCACAGCTAACGCTAATGAGAAAGGGGGGGTCATGATTTAGCAATGGTCAGAGAGGCAGAGACTAGGGTTCTGATAATGGGCTGACCCCAGTTGTTGAGTCAAGGAAAAGTCCTGTGGTTTGCCATGTCAACACGGCAGAAAGTCAGTGGGACTCAGCTATAAGCTGTGTGATAAATGTCTACCAGCTGGACAATTCCACAGTCAAGTCAATGTTGG
Source organism: Oncorhynchus gorbuscha (assembly GCF_021184085.1). Lineage (NCBI taxonomy): Eukaryota > Metazoa > Chordata > Actinopteri > Salmoniformes > Salmonidae > Oncorhynchus > Oncorhynchus gorbuscha. The sequence continues at coordinate 11,541,999 of NC_060180.1, read as the reverse complement.
AAAGTGTTTAGAGTGGTCAGTGAGGATGTAATGGCCGCGTGGCAGGTAGAAGATGCTATCAACTTCACTGTAGAGAGAGGAAAGCCACACCTCGTCAGCTTAGCACCTTCACATTAAAGAGGAGTCCTAGGAAGGAAACTGTACACTCCCTTTCAGCCAATCATATACATACACATATATAGAAATACATCTACTAGCACACTCAACATGCATGCCTGCCATACCACGCTTGTATACTATTACACAGGAAGTCACCCTTTCAAATAGGTCAGAAGGCATGAGGACATTCCATTGTGTGTAAGAGCTTGTTTAAGTAGGGGAATTATATTGGAGAAGGGCATACAGGGCCATGTTCATTCCTGTCAACAGAAATGGCTTTTCATGGTTCACTTACTCTATTCATGGCCATTTCTAAAAAAAGAACCAGGCCAGGAATGCAGCACAACGTAAAACATGCAAACTTCAGGAAGAAGAACACTTGTAGGATGGTCTACAATGAAACCCTGAAGAAGGTGAATCCCAGATCCGTATCTCTCTCCTGTCAGTGTTGTTGATTGGAGGCACATATAAGTGCTAGGTTTGACAAGGCCTCTGGGGACTCGGGCTTGTTTAATTAGGCCGTAACAGGTTGGAACAGAGGACTGGGGAGAGATGTCAGGAAAATAAGGAAGGATTAACTGGTCAGGTCCTTCAAAGAGCTGCGATAAACCATGTAGGTCTATCTAAAGATCAATGTTGTCTTCAAAATAAGAAATAGATTGTACAGTATTAATTATTCATGCTAGGTTTAACAGAAACTTCATTCTAACCCAGACATACTATAGAAGCTAGCAGACCATAGTAAATGTCAAGCCCCAGATCTGAAGGGAATTGCTCTACCACATTATCAGTGCAGTCCTTTTGAAATGACTGGAGAAAACATCACTTTTTTTTCCTTGCCTTCTGTTTGAAGAGCAGCATATTCCATTATGACACCTACACAACCACAGCTGCACACACACACACACACACACACACACACACACACACACACACGCACGCACGCACGCACGCACGCACGCACGCACGCACGCACGCACACACGCGCGCACGCACACACGCACACACACACACACACACACACACACACACACACACACACACACACACACACACACACACACACACACACACACACACACACACACACACACACACACACACACACACACACACACACACACACACACACACACAGTAACCTGGGAATATGAAAGAGATGTACAGACGAGTATTGTTGGATGGAACAACAAGCTAAATGAAATCATTATCTTGGATATTAGTGGGTGTTTATAGCTTTCTGGCAGCCCCCGGCAAACTACTCATTAATAAGCATGAGGCAGATTGTTCTGAATAACTGTTCATCAGCTTTCCTAAACGTATCATGGAAATTAGAATGTGTCATTGCGTTGAGTGAATAGTGAAATCAGTGTCAGGGAAGCCTACAGAGTTTTTTCCCCATTTGATCTCAAATGACTGTCCCCTGAGTCATGAGCAACAAGAGAGGCATAAAAATTCAAATGAAAAAAAAAAAACATTGCTTGAGGTATATTGTGATAGGGAGTCCCCATGGTAACGGTTAACCATTTCAAAGGCATGCACTCTCCATGGCAACTAAAACGACTCGGGAATACTGGTGCATGCCATCTGGCCTCTGGCTTTCTGAAACACAGGAATTGAGAATATTTACTCAAACATTTTACCATTGTCACATGTTTTGTGAGGAAATTAGAAACATGACTGGGTGTTTAACTAAAAGTGAATCCAAATATACCCTTGAATGCTTAGAAGTGACGTTTATAATCATGTAAAATCATTTACAATAACAATACAGGCACATAATCACACAGCCTTGGTTGTCCACCAGACACAATGTATCATGATAGGTCTTGGTTAATAGAGCTACAGACAGTGGGCCTGGAAGAAAGAGCCCATCTGATTGAAGAGCTGCTTCAAGGCTGTCCTACTGTATGCAGTACACTCTTCATGCAGGTAAGGAGAAACCCCTATAACATACAGTAAGTATACAAAACATTAAGAACACTGCCCTAATATTGTGTTGCACCAACGTTTGCTCTCAAAACAGCCTAAATTCGTCTGGGCATGGACTCCACAAGGTGTTGAATGTGTTCCATAGGGATATTGGCCTATGTTGACTCAAATGCTTCCCACAATTGTGTCAAGTTGGCTGGATGTCCTTTGGGTGGTGGACCATTCTTGATACACACGGGGAAACTGTTGAGGGTGAAAAACCCAGCAGCATTGCAATTCAGCCTCGGAATGGCACACATACACAATCCATGCCTCAATTGTCTCAATGTTATGCAGGTGAATGAGGACCCAAAAGCGACTTGGCGAAAACAGAGTCTTTAATCCAGTTTAAGGAAATAGCAATACTCCTAGACAAATCGGAGCGGTAAATAAAGCATAAAAACAATTTCACTCGTAATCACGAGAACTGACTGGAGACTCGATAATAAACTGCAGGTTGCCTCGGGAAGGCACTTGACCGTAGCAGACTCAGACACCTGCTCACCACGCAGCATCTGAGGGAAACACGACACGACAGGGCGATACAAAGACACAGCACGGTGAACAATATACAAGGATCCGACAGGGCAGAAACGGAAAACAAGGGGAGAAATAGGGACTCTAATCATGGGAAAAGATAGGGAACAGGTGTGGGAAGACTAAATGATTGATTAGGGGAATAGGAACAGCTGGGAGCAGGAACGGAACGATAGAGAGAAGAGAGAGAGGAAGGGAGAGAGAAAAAAGGGGAACGAACCTAAAAAGACCAGCAGGGGGAAAACGAACAGAAGGAAAAGCAAAATGACAAGACAATATAAGACAAAACATGACAGTACCCCCCCACTCACCGAGCGCCTCCTGGCGCACTCGAGGAGGAATCCTGGCGGCAACGGAGGAAATCATCAATCAGTGAACGGTCCAGCACGTCCCGAGACGGAACCCAACTCCTCTCCTCAGGACCGTAACCCTCCCAATCCACTAAGTATTGGTGACCCCGTCCCCGAGAACGCATGTCCATGATCCTACGTACCTTGTAAATAGGTGCGCTCTCGACAAGGACGGGAGGGGGGGAGGGAAGACGAACGGGAGTGCGAAGAAAGGGCTTGACACAGGAGACATGGAAGACAGGATGGACGCGACGAAGATGTCGCGGAAGAAGCAGTCGCACAGCGACAGGATTGACGACCTGGGAGACACGGAACGGACCAATGAACCACGGAGTCAACTTACGAGAAGCTGTCGTAAGAGGAAGGTTGCGAGTGGAAAGCCACACTCTCTGGCCGCAACAATACCTTGGACTCTTAATCCTACGTTTATTGGCGGCTCTCACAGTATGTGCCCTGTAACGGCAAAGTGCAGACCTCACCCTCCTCCAGGTGCGCTCACAACGTTGGACAAACGCTTGAGCGGAGGGAACGCTGGACTCGGCAAGCTGGGATGAGAACAGAGGAGGCTGGTAACCCAGACTACTCTGAAACGGAGATAACCCGGTAGCAGACGAAGGAAGCGAGTTGTGAGCGTATTCTGCCCAGGGGAGCTGTTCTGCCCAAGACGCAGGGTTTCTGAAAGAAAGGCTGCGTAGTATGCGACCAATCGTCTGATTGGCCCTCTCTGCTTGACCGTTAGACTGGGGATGAAACCCGGAAGAGAGACTGACGGACGCACCAATCAAACGACAGAACTCCCTCCAAAACTGTGACGTGAATTGCGGACCTCTGTCTGAAACGGCGTCTAACGGGAGGCCATGAATTCTGAACACATTCTCGATGATGATTTGTGCCGTCTCCTTAGCGGAAGGAAGTTTAGCGAGAGGAATGAAATGTGCCGCCTTAGAGAACCTATCGACAACCGTAAGAATCACAGTCTTCCCCGCAGACAAAGGCAGACCGGTAATGAAGTCTAGGGCGATGTGAGACCATGGTCGAGAAGGAATGGGGAGCGGTCTGAGACGACCGGCAGGAGGAGAGTTACCTGACTTAGTCTGCGCGCAGTCCGAACAAGCAGCCACGAAACGGCGCGTGTCACGCTCCTGAGTCGGCCACCAAAAGCGCTGGCGAATAGAAGCAAGAGTGCCTCGAACACCGGGATGACCAGCTAACTTGGCAGAGTGAGCCCACTGAAGAACAGCCAGACGAGTGGAAACAGGAACGAAAAGAAGGTTACTAGGACAAGCGCGCGGCGATGCAGTGTGCGTGAGTGCTTGCTTAACCTGTCTTTCAATTCCCCAGACTGTCAACCCGACAACACGCCCATAAGGAAGAATCCCCTCGGGATCAGTAGAAGCCACAGAAGAACTAAAAAGACGGGATAAGGCATCAGGCTTGGTGTTCTTGCTACCCGGACGGTAAGAAATCACAAACTCGAAACGAGCGAAAAATAACGCCCAACGAGCTTGACGAGCATTAAGTCGTTTGGCAGAACGGATGTACTCAAGGTTCTTATGGTCTGTCCAAACGACAAAAGGAACGGTCGCCCCCTCCAACCACTGTCGCCATTCGCCTAGGGCTAAGCGGATGGCGAGCAGTTCGCGGTTACCCACATCATAGTTGCGTTCAGATGGCGACAGGCGATGAGAAAAATAAGCGCAAGGATGAACCTTATCGTCAGACTGGAAGCGCTGGGATAGAATGGCTCCTACGCCTACCTCTGAAGCGTCAACCTCGACAGTGAATTGTCTAGTGACGTCAGGAGTAACGAGGATAGGAGCGGACGTAAAACGTTCTTTTAGAAGATCAAAAGCTCCCTGGGCGGAACCGGACCACTTAAAACACGTCTTGACAGAAGTAAGAGCTGTGAGAGGGGCAGCAACTTGACCGAAATTACGAATGAAACGCCGATAGAAATTAGCGAAACCTAGAAAGCGCTGCAACTCGACACGTGACCTTGGAACGGGCCACTCACTGACAGCTTGGGCCTTAGCGGAATCCATCTGAATGCCTTCAGCGGAAATAACGGAACCGAGAAAAGTAACGGAGGAGACATGAAAAGAGCACTTCTCAGCCTTCACGTAGAGACAATTCTCTAAAAGGCGCTGGAGAACACGTCGAACGTGCTGAACATGAATCTCGAGTGACGGTGAAAAAATCAGGATATCGTCAAGGTAGACAAAAACAAAGATGTTCAGCATGTCTCTCAGAACATCATTAACTAATGCCTGAAAAACAGCTGGCGCATTGGCGAGACCAAACGGCAGAACCCGGTACTCAAAATGCCCTAACGGAGTGTTAAACGCCGTTTTCCACTCGTCCCCCTCTCTGATGCGCACGAGATGGTAAGCGTTACGAAGGTCCAACTTAGTAAAGCACCTGGCTCCCTGCAGAATCTCGAAGGCTGATGACATAAGGGGAAGCGGATAACGATTCTTAACCGTTATGTCATTCAGCCCTCGATAATCCACGCAGGGGCGCAGAGTACCGTCCTTTTTCTTAACAAAAAAAAACCCCGCCCCGGCCGGAGAGGAAGAAGGCACTATGGTACCGGCGTCAAGAGACACAGACAAATAATCCTCGAGAGCCTTACGTTCGGGAGCCGACAGAGAGTATAGTCTACCCCGAGGAGGAGTGGTCCCCGGAAGGAGATCAATACTACAATCATACGACCGGTGAGGAGGAAGGGAGTTGGCTCGGGACCGACTGAAGACCGTGCGCAGATCATGATATTCCTCCGGCACTCCTGTCAAATCGCCAGGTTCCTCCTGAGAAGTGGGGACAGAAGAAATGGGAGGGATGGCAGACATTAAACACTTCACATGACAAGAAACGTTCCAGGATAGGATAGAATTACTAGACCAATTAATAGAAGGATTATGACATACTAGCCAGGGATGACCCAAAACAACAGGTGTAAAAGGTGAACGAAAAATCAAAAAAGAAATAGTCTCACTGTGGTTACCAGATACTGTGAGGGTTAAAGGTAGTGTCTCAAATCTGATACTGGGAAGATGACTACCATCTAAGGCGAACATGGGCGTAGGCTTGTCTAACTGTCTGAAAGGAATGTCATGTTTCCGAGCCCATGCTTCGTCCATGAAACAACCCTCAGCCCCAGAGTCTATCAAGGCACTGCATGTAGCACCCGAACCGGTCCAGCGTAGATGGACCGACATAGTAGTACAGGATCTAGATGGAGAGACCTGAGTAGTAGCGCTCACCAGTAGCCCTCCGCTTACTGATGAGCTCTGGCTTTTACTGGACATGAATTGACAAAATGTCCATCAAATCCGCAATAGAGGCACAGGCGGTTGGTGATCCTCCGTTCCCTCTCCTTAGTCGAGATGCGAATACCTCCCAGCTGCATGGGCTCAGTCTCTGAGCCAGAGGAGGGAGATGGTTGCGATGCGGAGCAGGGAAACACCGTTGACGCGAGCTCTCTTCCACGAGCTTGGTGACGAAGATCTACCCGTCGTTCTATGCGGATGGCGAGAGCAATCAAAGAGTCCACACTGGAAGGAACCTCCCGGGAGAGAATCTCATCTTTGACCACTGCGTGGAGTCCCTCCAGAAAACGAGCGAGCAGCGCCGGCTCGTTCCAGTCACTAGAGGCAGCAAGAGTGCGAAACTCTATAGAGTAATCCGTTATGGATCGATCACCTTGGCATAGGGAAGCCAGGGCCCTAGAAGCCTCCCTACCAAAAACTGAACGGTCAAAAACCCGAATCATCTCCTCTTTAAAGTTCTGGTAATTGTTTGAACAATCAGCCCTTGCCTCCCAGATAGCTGTGCCCCACTCTCGAGCCCGGCCAGTAAGGAGTGAAATGACGTAAGCAACCCGAGCTCTCTCTCTAGAGTATGTGTTGGGTTGGAGAGAGAACACAATATCACACTGGGTGAGAAAGGAGCGGCACTCCTTGGGCTGCCCGGAGTAGCAAGGTGGGTTATTAACCCTAGGTTCCGGAGGCTCGGCAGACCAGGAAGTAACAGGTGGCACGAGACGAAGACTCTGGAACTGTCCAGAGAGATCGGAAACCTGAGCGGCCAGGTTCTCCATGGCATGACGAGCAGCAGACAATTCCTGCTCGTGTCTGCCGAGCATGGCTCCTTGGATCTCGACGGCAGTGTTACGAGCGTCTGTAGTCGCTGGGTCCATTCTATGGTCGGATCCTTCTGTTATGCAGGTGAATGAGGACCCAAAAGCGACTTGGCGAAAACAGAGTCTTTAATCCAGTTTAAGGAAATAGCAATACTCCTAGACAAATCGGAGCGGTAAATAAAGCATAAAAACAATTTCACTCGTAATCACGAGAACTGACTGGAGACTCAATAATAAACTGCAGGTTGCCTCGGGAAGGCACTTGACCGTAGCAGACTCAGACACCTGCTCACCACGCAGCATCTGAGGGAAACACGACACGACAGGGTGATACAAAGACACAGCACGGTGAACAATATACAAGGATCCGACAGGGCAGAAACGGAAAACAAGGGGAGAAATAGGGACTCTAATCAGGGGAAAAGATAGGGAACAGGTGTGGGAAGACTAAATGATTGATTAGGGGAATAGGAACAGCTGGGAGCAGGAACGGAACGATAGAGAGAAGAGAGAGAGGAAGGGAGAGAGAAAAAAGGGGAACGAACCTAAAAAGACCAGCAGGGGGAAAACGAACAGAAGGAAAAGCAAAATGACAAGACAATATAAGACAAAACATGACACTCAAGGCTTTAAAATCCTTCTTTAACCTGTCTCCTCCCCTTCATCTACACTGATTGGAGTGGATTTAAAACCTCTACAGGATCGGTGGGTCCCCCGCGGGACGGTTGAGCTAACGTAGGCTAATGTGATTAGCATGATGATGTAAGCAACAAGAACATTTCCCAGGACATAGACATATATCTGATATTGGCAGAACGCTTAAATTTGTGTTAATCTAACTGCACTGTCCAATTTACAGAAGCTATTACAGTGTAAGAATACCATGCTATTGTTTGAGGAGAGTGCACAGTTACTTGAAAGAACTTGAAAATGTATCAATAAACTTAATATAACATTTTGAAAATAAATGCAATGGTTCATTGGATCAGTCTAAAACTTTGCACATACACTGCTGCCTTCTAGTGGACTTTATCTAAACAGGTGCCTGGGCTGGCATAATACATTATGGCCTTTAAAGATGAGGGTATAAAAACAAATACAGAAAAACACATTTTTTTCATTGTATTATCTTTTACCAGATCTAATGTGTTATATTCTCCAACATTGTAACATTTCCACAAACGTCAAAGTGTTTCCTTTCAAATTGTATCAAGATTATGCATATCCTTGCTTCAGGTCCTGAGCTATAGGCAGTTAGATTTGGTTATGTCATTTTAGGTGAAAATCTTAAAAAAGGGTCGGATCCTTACATCAATAAGGCATTATAGCGTTCACCTGGATTCCTTTCTAGGGAGTTTTTCCTAGCCACCGTGCTTTTACACCTGCATTGTTTGCTGTTTGGGGTTTTAGGCTGGGTTTCTGTACAGCACTTTGAGATATCAGCTGATGTACGAAGGGCTATATAAATAAATTTGATTTTGATTTGATTTGATTTGATTCACCTGTTCAGTCTATGTCATGGAAAGAGCAGGTGTTCTGTCATGTTTGTCATTTATTATCATGTCTTGTCCCTGTGCTCCCCATTCTGTTCGTTTCCCTCTGCTGGTCTTATTGGGTTCTTTCCCTCTTTCTATCCCTCTCTCTCCCCCTCCCCCTCTCACTCTCTCGCTCTCTCTTCTCTCTATCGTTCCGTTCCTGCTCCCAGCTGTTCCTATTCCCCTAATCATCATTTAGTCTTCCCACACCTGTTCCCGATCCTTTCCCCTGATTAGAGTCCCTATTTATTCCTTTGTGTTCCGTTCCTGTCCCGTCGGTTCCTTGTTTAGTATTCACCGTGCTGTGATTGTGTTTCGCCCTGTCCTGTCGTGTTTTTTTGCCTTCATCAGATGCTGCGTGTGAGCAGGTGTCTCTGTCAACTACGGCCTGCGCCTACCCGAAGCGACCTGCAGTCTGTGGCCGCTTCTCTTGTTATTCCCCTCTACAGACTAGAGGATTTCTGTTATTCCCTGTTTGGACTTGAATAAACTCTGTTTCTGTTAAGTCGCTTTTGGGTCCTCTATCACCAGCATGACATGTTCCTAATATTTTGTACACTCAGTGTATATCAACACAGAGTGGCCTAGACATGTTTACAATCACAACAATATCTCACACGCATAAAGCTGCCGATCAGGCTTAAAAATCCACAATGGTCTTTGCAATAACCCTTACACCAATCCACCACTTCAAAAAGCTCCCAACTGTTGTTCTATACAGGCACATACTGTACCTCCATGCCAAAATACTTACCCACCCTCTAAAAAAGCTCCTTCCATTGGTTACTTAGAGTACCTGCAATGACTTGCGTTTTTAGTTTCATATCAACCAGACATTCCATTTAAAGAGAACTCATAATGAGCATGACTGTATTTAAGGCTTTTTAACCATAGCTTCTTATTAAACAGAATACAGAAGAGGCACATTTAAACAAAGAGATATTATCAGCCTTAGTTAAGCCTGTTCAATTTAACAGTCATTAAAGCTCGTAGTGCTTGGCTGAGTTCATTGTCAGTAAAGCTGGGATGAAGTTGTCTTCTTGAGTAATTTGAAGTGTACGGCATAAACTCGCAGTAGCACAAAAACACCTGCATTTAAAGGTGACTGATTAGCTAAGTAATGAGTTAAGAATGAAAGTTACATAACATAAGGTTACAAGCAAAGCATAAGGTTACAACATTCTACACCACCACATTGCAGGTACAGTACAAATGGTTATTTTTGTGCATTATCTTCAATTTGGACAGCATTATCATCTTTTCAGTCCAGAATCATTGAACAAATAAAATAAAACAAACTCCAAGTGCCATTTCCCTTCCACAGGTAGAAGAAGAGATCTGAGGAGGTGCTAGAATGCTTAAGTCTCCTCTGATCTATTCTACAGTCACTGTGGAGCAAGTGTCTGGTGCCACACTACAGAGGTGCATTTCCATACATGATTGACCCCAGTGTTTTACATCTACGTGGGCTGGCACCAGTGGACTTGCTCTCACTTGGGGCCAAAGCCAGGCTACTGGTACTTTTCAGATTTACATAACAATGGTTAACTTAACACCTTCTTACAAAGCAGTTGTTTTTTTATGCAGAGGTTGTTGATTTTGCTCTTCACAAGTCTCACTGTCAGCCCTAGCTATACAAACACATTTTCCCTAGTATAACGTAAGGGTTTATACATTATTATAAACTGGGTGGTTCGCGCCCTGAATGCTGATTGGCTGACAGACGTGGTATATCAGACCGCAGACCACGTGTATGACAAAACATTTCTTGTTACTGCTCTAATTACGTTGGTAACCAGTTTATAATGGCAATAAGGCACCTCTGGGGTTTGTGGTATATGGCCAATATACCACGGCTAAGGGCTGTATCCAGGAACTCTGTGTTGCGTCTTGTATAAGTACAGCCCATAGCTGTGGTATATTGGCCATATACCACACCCCCTTGTGCCTTTTTGCTTAAGTGTAGTGACTGAGTGGGTGTGGTACCTTTTTATTGATTTCACCTTTATTTAACTAGGCAGGTCAGCTAAGAACAAATTCTTATTTACAATGACGGCCTACTCCGACCAATCCCCGATGACACTGGGCCAATTTTCACTGCCCTATGGGACTCCAAATTACAGCCGGATGTGATACAGCCTGTTTTCGAACCAGGTACTATAGTGACACCTTTTGCACTGAGATGCTGTACCTTCGACCGCTGCGCCACTCGGGAGCCCAGCTTACTTTAACAACAACGCCAACTCGACTCAATGTCTCCATCTAGCTTCAGCGAGGGAAAATTGTTTTCAAATCAAATCAAATCAAATTTATTTATATAGCCCTTCGTACATCAGCTGATATCTCAAAGTGCTGTACAGAAACCCAGCCTAAAACCCCAAACAGCAAACAATGCAGGTGTAAAAGCACGGTGGCTAGGAAAAACTCCCTAGAAAGGCCAAAACCTAGGAAGAAACCTAGAGAGGAACCGGGCTATGTGGGGTGGCCAGTCCTCTTCTGGCTGTGCCGGGTAGAGATTATAACAGAACATGACCAAGATGTTCAAATGTTCATAAATGACCAGCATGGTCAAATAATAATAAGGCAGAACAGTTGAAACTGGAGCAGCAGCACAGTCAGATGGACTGGGGACAGCAAGGAGCCATCATGTCAGGTAGTCCTGGGGCACGGTCCTAGGGCTCAGGTCCTCCGAGAGAGAGAAAGAAAGAGAGAATTAGAGAGAGCATATGTGGGGTGGCCAGTCCTCTTCTGGCTGTGCCAGGTGGAGATTATAACAGAACGTGGCCAAGATGTTCAAATGTTCATAAATGACCAGCATGGTTGAATAATAGTAAGGCAGAACAGTTGAAACTGGAGCAGGAGCATGGCCAGGTGGACTGGGGACAGCAAGGAGTCCTCATGTCAGGTAGTCCTGGGACATGGTCCTAGGGCCCAGGCCAGTTGAAACTGGAGCAGCAGCATGGCCAGGTGGACTGGGGACAGCAAGGAGTCATCATGTCAGGTAGTCCTGGGGCATGGTTCTAGGGCTCAGGTCCTCCGAGAGAGAGAAAGAAAGAGAGAAGGAGAGAATTAGAGAACGCACACTTAGATTTACACAGGACACCGAATAGGACAGGAGAAGTACTCCAGATAAACAAACTGACCCTAGCCCCCGACACATAAACTACTGCAGCATAAATACTGGAGGCTGAGACAGGAGGGGTCAGGAGACACTGTGGCCCCATCCGAGGACACCCCGGACAGGGCCAAACAGGAAGGATATAACCCCACCCACTTTGCCAAAGCACAGCCCCCACACCACTAGAGGGAAATCTTCAACCACCAACTTACCATCCTGAGACAAGGCCGAGTATAGCCCACAAAGATCTCCGACACGGTACAACCCAAGGGGTGGGGGGAACCCAGACAGGCCGACCACAACAGTGAATCAACCCACCCAGGTGACGCATCCCCCCAGGGACGGCACGAGAGAGCCCCAGCAAGCCAGTGACTCAGCCCCCGTAACAGGGTTAGAGGCAGAGAATCCCAGTGGAAAACGGGGAACCGGCCAGGCAGAGACAGCAAGGGCGGTTCGTTGCTCCAGAGCCTTTCCGTTCACCTTCCCACTCCTGGGCCAGACTACACTCAATCATATGACCCACTGAAGAGATGAGTCTTCAGTAAAGACTTAAAGGTTGAGACCGAGTTTGCGTCTCTGACATGGGTAGGCAGACCGTTCCATAAAAATGGAGCTCTATAGGAGAAAGCCCTGCCTCCAGCTGTTTGCTTAGAAATTCTAGGGACAATTAGGAGGCCTGCGTCTTGTGACCGTAGCGTACGTATAGGTATGTACGGCAGGACCAAATCAGAGAGGTAGGTAGGAGCAAGCCCATGTAATGCTTTGTAGGTTAGCAGTAAAACCTTGAAATCAGCCCTTGCTTTGACAGGAAGCCAGTGTAGAGAGGCTAGCACTGGAGTAATATGATCAAATTTTTTGGTTCTAGTCAGGATTCTAGCAGCCGTATTTAGCACTAACTGAAGTTTATTTAGTGCTTTATCCGGGTAGCCGGAAAATAGAGCATTGCAGTAGTCTAACCTAGAAGTGACAAAAGCATGGATTAATTTTTCTGCATCATTTTTGGACAGAAAGTTTCTGATTTTTGCAATGTTACGTAGATGGAAAAAGCTGTCCTCGAAATGGTCTTGATATGTTCTTCAAAAGAGAGATCAGGGTCCAGAGTAACGCCGAGGTCCTTCACAGTTTTATTTGAGACGACTGTACAACCATTAAGATTAATTGTCAGATTCAACAGAAGATCTCTTTGTTTCTTGGGACCTAGAACAAGCATCTCTGTTTTGTCCGAGTTTAATAGTAGAAAGTTTGCAGCCATCCACTTCCTTATGTCTGAAACACATGCTTCTAGCGAGGGCAATTTTGGTGCTTCACCATGTTTCATTGAAATGTACAGCTGTGTGTCATCCGCATAGCAGTGAAAGTTTACATTATGTTTTCGAATAACATCCCCAAGAGGTAAAATATATAGTGAAAACAATAGTGGTCCTAAAACAGAACCTTGAGGAACACCGAAATGTACAGTTGATTTGTCAGAGGACAAACCATTCACAGAGACAAACTGATATCTTTCCGACAGATAAGACCTAAACCAGGCCAGAACATGTCCGTGTAGACCAATTTGGGTTTCCAATCTCTCCAAAAGAATGTGGTGATCGATGGTATCAAAAGCAGCACTAAGGTCTAGGAGCACGAGGACAGATGCAGAGCCTCGGTCCGATGCCATCAAAATGTCATTTACCACCTTCACAAGTGCCGTCTCAGTGCTATGATGGGGTCTAAAACCAGACTGAAGCATTTCGTATACATTGTTTGTCTTCAGGAAGGCAGTGAGTTGCTGCGCAACAGCCTTCTCTAAAATCTTTGAGAGGAATGGAAGATTCGATATAGGCCGATAGTTTTTTATATTTTCTGGGTCAAGGTTTGGCTTTTTCAAGAGAGGCTTTATTACTGCCACTTTTAGTGAGTTTGGTACACATCCAGTGGATAGAGAGCCGTTTATTATGTTCAACATAGGAGGGCCAAGCACAGGAAGCAGCTCTTTCAGTAGTTTAGTTGGAATAGGGTCCAGTATACAGCTTGAAGGTTTAGAGGCCATGATTATTTTCATCATTGTGTCAAGAGATATAGTACTAAAACACTTGAGCGTCTCTCTTGATCCTAGGTCCTGGCAGAGTTGTGCAGACTCAGGACAACTGAGGTTTGGAGGAATACGCAGGTTTAAAGAGGAGTCCGTAATTTGCTTTCTAATAATCATAATCTTTTCCTCAAAGAAGTTCATGAATTTATCACTGCTAAAGTGCAAGTCATCCTCTCTTGGGGAATGCTGCTTTTTAGTTAGCTTTGCCACAGTATCAAAAAGGAGTTTTGTTGACTTAATTGCTCTGACTAGTCACCTTTTACCAAGACTGTACCATTTCAATATAACTAATGGGCTCTCACTTGGCAGTAATACATTTTCCATTTTAATCTTGAACATGGTCTTGAAAATCTATGCCATAAAACAGAGAGTAACTGAACATGCAGTTATTCACCCTTCAATGATGTAGCGCAGGACTGTTGCTGAATTTATTTATTTTTTATTTGAGTTTCAAATTAAGTTACATGTTGTTTTAATACATTTTTGATCATGAAGATATTAGCAGAGGTTCATCCCTTTAACAGTTGAAAGGGTTATCTGTTAAGGTCTTTCCATATGAATATGCTATTAGTATCTGGAAACACAGTGGAAAAACCTACTCACACTGTAAATAGAAAACAAAAACAATACACAACATTGCAAGAACACTCTGACGCGGCCCTCAGACAGCTCAAGAGGAGACTACTAAGTGTCTTCCAGGGAAAGAGGCCTAGGACAAACACCACAGGCTGTAAGAGGCTGAACAGTACAAGAGGACCAGTGGAGAGGTCAATGTGTGAAATAGCAGATCAAAACACAGACCAAATAATCATGTTTTCTTTTCACTTGTTGCTGTCTGTGAGATTTACTGCCTCAACAGGAAAAGCACATAGCTCCACCGAGGCGGGAATGACATGGTCCCAGTCTGTGAGATTCAATAGATGAGGAGTTCACATAGTTTCAGTCGAGGGGCGGTTTTTTACACTCCTGTGTTTTTATTTTCACCTGTCTGTGAAATGTCTATGAAATGTAACATGGATGCAGTCTTCCTGACAACATTTGGTTCCTGATCGTTCAATTTCTCATGCGTCTTTCATTACCATAGAATATTAACAAGAAAAAAGTAACATTTGGTAGGAAATGTGGCGTTTTTTTGTTCTGTCTGTGTACACAAAGCCCATTGTGTCTTCATTAATGATCTGATCTCCTGACAGCTCAACCTTTAGCTGCAGCATAATGTTATGCTTGCTCTCTAGCTGTGCTTTAACCAAAGGCTATCCACTCTGTCAGGATGGAGAGGTACAGCACACTCTCTGAATAGGATATTAGGTAAACAAACTCTATCTCTCTCTAGCAGGCTTGTCCAGCAGGGCTCCATCAAACAGTGAATTGACCTGTCAGGAGGGTAGAAATAACACATGAAGGTCTTGTAAAGGGTTGGGTTGTTGTTTTTAATAGGACAATAATAGGACAGTAGAGAATATTCAGTTTACCTTGGGATTTGTGTTGAGGTTCCTCCCTCTCCCATGACAATATGTACGCCTACAAAACAAATTGTCTGCTAGGCTATTATAAAACTGAATAGACTGTTAAAAAAAACATTTTAATTAAAGGTGTGGGCACAAATGACATGCTATATTTAAGCAATAAGGCACGAGGAGGTGTGGTATATGGCTAATATACCACAGCTAAGGGCTGTTCTTATATTTGTGTATATTGGCTACACACCACAAACCCCCGAGGTGCCTTATTGCTATTATAAACTGGTTCCCAATGCAATTATAGCAGTAAAAATACATTTTTTTGTCATACCCGTGATATACAGTCTGATATACCATGGCTGTCAGCCAATCAGCATTCAGGGATTGAACCACCCAATTTATAATCTCCTTAAAAGGACAGTAATATCAGCTATGGCTGAGTGATAGCCAATCGAGCATGATACATCAGACATGTCACAAAACTCCTGATGGTACAATGGTGACACCATGTGTTAGAAAGCTGTACTGATTGGAAAACAAGTAGTCAGGTGACTGCCCTACAAACAGAAATAAACAACATTATGATATCTTAAAGCATTTAGGAAAAATGTGTAACTGTGTGTAACTGTGTGTGTGTGAGTGTGCGTGTGTGTACATATATATATATATATATATATATATATATATATATATACACTGTCCAAGGATCATTCAAGCCTATCCAGCCCCAGCTAACACGGCTTGACATACTGTACCAAGTTTTGACCATAACCATCTCTCTGCCACCAGGTAAGAACTAATTCATTATCAGCAATTGTCTTTATGGTGTCGGTAGCTAGCTATAGCTGGACCTTCCCCCCACCTAATAATGGCAGAGATTAAAGGAATTAAGATGGATTGTCATGCAGGTGAAAGAGGACCCAAAAGCGACTTAACAGAAACAGAGTTTATTCAAGTCCAAACAGAAAACGACAAATCCTGAATCCTTAACAGGAAATGTCCAAACAGGGAATAACAGAAATCCTCTAGTCTGTAGAGGGGAATAACAGGAGAAGCGGCCACAGACTGCAGGTCGCTTCGGGTAGGCGCAGGCCGTAGCTGACAGAGACACCTGCTCACACGCAGCATCTGATGAAGGCAAAAACACGACAGGACAGGGCGATACACAATCACAGCACGGTGAATTCTAAACAAGGAACCGACAGGACAGGAACGGAACACAAAGGAAGAAATAGGGACTCTAATCAGGGAAAGGATCGGGAACAGGTGTGGGAAGACTAAATGATGATTAGGGGAATAGGAACAGCTGGGAGCAGGAACGGAACGATAGAGAGAAGAGAGAGCGAGAGAGTGAGAGAGGGAGGGGGAGAGAGAGGGATAGAAAGAGGGAAAGAACCTAATAAGACCAGCAGAGGGAAACGAATAGAATGGGGAGCACAGGGACAAGACATGATAATAAATGACAAACATGACAGTACCCCCCACTCACCGAGCGCCTCCTGGCGCACTCGAGGAGGAATCCTGGCGGCAACGGAGGAAATCATCGATGAGTGAACGGTCCAGCACGTCCCGAGACGGAACCCAACTCCTCTCCTCAGGACCGTAACCCTCCCAATCCACTAAGTATTGGTGACCCCGTCCCCGAGAACGCATGTCCATGATCTTATGTACCTTGTAAATAGGTGCGCTCTCGACAAGGACGGGAGGGGGAGGGAAGACGAACGGGGGTGCGAAGAAAGGGCTTAACACAGGAGACATGGAAGACAGGATGGACGCGACGAAGATGTCGCGGAAGAAGCAGTCGCACAGCGACAGGATTGACGACCTGGGAGACACGGAACGGACCAATGAACCGCGGAGTCAACTTACGAGAAGCTGTCGTAAGAGGAAGGTTGCGAGTGGAAAGCCACACTCTCTGGCCGCAACAATACCTTGGACTCTTAATCCTGCGTTTATTGGCGGCTCTCACCGTCTGTGCCCTGTAACGGCAAAGTGCAGACCTCACCCTCCTCCAGGTGCGCTCACAACGTTGGACAAACGCTTGAGCGGAGGGAACGCTGGACTCGGCAAGCTGGGATGAGAACAGAGGAGGCTGGTAACCCAGACTACTCTGAAACGGAGATAACCCGGTAGCAGACGAAGGAAGCGAATTGTGAGCGTATTCAGCCCAGGGGAGCTGTTCTGCCCAAGACGCAGGGTTTCTGAAAGAAAGGCTGCGTAGTATGCGACCAATCGTCTGATTGGCCCTCTCTGCTTGACCGTTAGACTGGGGATGAAACCCGGAAGAGAGACTGACGGACGCACCAATCAAACGACAGAACTCCCTCCAAAACTGTGACGTGAATTGCGGGCCTCTGTCTGAAACGGCGTCTAACGGGAGGCCATGAATTCTGAATACATTCTCAATAATGATTTGTGCCGTCTCCTTAGCGGAAGGAAGTTTAGCGAGGGGAATGAAATGTGCCGCCTTAGAGAACCTATCGACAACCGTAAGAATCACAGTCTTCCCCGCAGACAAAGGCAGACCGGTAATGAAGTCTAAGGCGATGTGAGACCATGGTCGAGAAGGAATGGGGAGCGGTCTGAGACGACCGGCAGGAGGAGAGTTACCCGACTTAGTCTGCGCGCAGTCCGAACAAGCAGCCACGAAACGGCGCGTGTCACGCTCCTGAGTCGGCCACCAAAAGCGCTGGCGAATAGACGCAAGAGTGCCTCGAACACCGGGATGACCAGCTAACTTGGCAGAGTGAGCCCACTGAAGAACAGCCAGACGAGTGGAAACAGGAACGAAAAGGAGGTTACTAGGACAAGCGCGCGGCGACGCAGTGTGCGTGAGTGCTTGCTTAACCTGTCTTTCAATTCCCCAGACTGTTAACCCGACAACACGCCCATAAGGAAGAATCCCCTCGGGATCAGTAGAAGCCACAGAAGAACTAAACAGACGGGATAAGGCATCAGGCTTGGTGTTCTTGCTACCCGGACAGTAAGAAATCACAAACTCGAAACGAGCGAAAAACAACGCCCAACGAGCTTGACGGGCATTAAGTCGTTTGGCAGAACGGATGTACTCAAGGTTCTTATGGTCTGTCCAAACGACAAAGGAACGGTCGCCCCCTCCAACCACTGTCGCCATTCGCCTAGGGCTAAGCGGATGGCGAGCAGTTCACGGTTACCCACATCATAGTTGCGCTCAGATGGCGACAGGCGATGAGAAAAATAAGCGCAAGAATGAACCTTATCGTCAGACTGGAAGCGCTGGGATAGAATGGCTCCCACGCCTACCTCTGAAGCGTCAACCTCGACAATGAATTGTCTAGTGACGTCAGGAGTAACGAGGATAGGAGCGGACGTAAAACGTTTTTTAGAAGATCAAAAGCTCCCTGGGCGGAACCGGACCACTTAAAACACGTCTTGACAGAAGTAAGAGCTGTGAGAGGGGCAGCAACTTGACCGAAATTACGAATGAAACGCCGATAGAAATTAGCGAAACCTAAAAGCGCTGCAACTCGACACGTGACCTTGGAACGGGCCAATCACTGACAGCTTGGACCTTAGCGGAATCCATCTGAATGCCTTCAGCGGAAATAACGGAACCGAGAAAAGTAACGGAGGAGACATGAAAAGAGCACTTCTCAGCCTTTACGTAGAGACAATTCTCTAAAGGCGCTGTAG
The DNA here is from genome assembly GCF_021184085.1 of Oncorhynchus gorbuscha. Classification (NCBI taxonomy): domain Eukaryota; kingdom Metazoa; phylum Chordata; class Actinopteri; order Salmoniformes; family Salmonidae; genus Oncorhynchus; species Oncorhynchus gorbuscha. Next base: position 11,523,042 of record NC_060180.1, on the reverse strand, counting down.
AACACGTCGAACGTGCTGAACATGAATCTCGAGTGACGGAGAAAAAATCAGGATATCGTCAAGATAGACAAAAACAAAGATGTTCAGCATGTCTCTCAGAACATCATTAACTAATGCCTGAAAAACAGCTGGCGCATTGGCGAGACCGAACGGCAGAACCCGGTACTCAAAATGCCCTAACGGAGTGTTAAACGCCGTTTTCCACTCGTCCCCCTCTCTGATGCGCACGAGATGGTAAGCGTTACGAAGGTCCAACTTAGTAAAGCACCTGGCTCCCTGCAGAATCTCGAAGGCTGATGACATAAGGGGAAGCGGATAACGATTCTTAACCGTTATGTCATTCAGCCCTCGATAATCCACGCAGGGGCGCAGAGTACCGTCCTTCTTCTTAACAAAAAGAACCCCGCCCCGGCCGGAGAGGAAGAAGGCACTATGGTACCGGCGTCAAGAGACACAGACAAATAATCCTCGAGAGCCTTACGTTCGGGAGCCGACAGAGAGTATAGTCTACCTCGAGGAGGAGTGGTCCCCGGAAGGAGATCAATACTACAATCATACGACCGGTGAGGAGGAAGGGAGTTGGCTCGGGACCGACTGAAGACCGTGCGCAGATCATGATATTCCTCCGGCACTCCTGTCAAATCGCCAGGTTCCTCCTGAGAAGTAGGGACAGAAGAAACGGGAGGGATGGCAGACATTAAACACTTCACATGACAAGAAACGTTCCAGGATAGGATAGAATTACTAGACCAATTAATAGAAGGATTATGACATACTAGCCAGGGATGACCCAAAACAACAGGTGTAAACGGTGAACGGAAAATCAAAAAAGAAATAGTCTCACTGTGGTTACCAGATACTGTGAGGGTTAAAGGTAGTGTCTCAAATCTGATACTGGGAAGATGACTACCATCTAAGGCGAACATGGGCGTAGGCTTCTCTAACTCTCTGAAAGGAATGTCATGTTTCCGAACCCATGCTTCGTCCATGAAACAACCCTCAGCCCCAGAGTCTATCAAGGCACTACATGTAGCACCCGAACCGGTCCAGCGTAGATGGACCGACAAAGTAGTACAGGATTTTGATGGAGAGACTTGAGTAGTTGCGCTCACCTGTAGCCCTCCGCTTACAGATGAGCTCTGGCTTTTACTGGACATGAATTAACAAAATGTCCAGCAACTCCGCAATAGAGGCACAGGCGGTTGGTGATCCTCCGTACCCTCTCCTTAGTCGAGATGCGAATCCCTCCCAGCTGCATGGGCTCAGTCTCAAAGCCAGAGGAGGGAGATGGTTGCGATGCGGAGCAGGGAAACACCGTTGATGCGAGCTCTCTTCCACGAGCCCGGTGACGAAGATCTACCCGTCGTTCTATGCGGATGGCGAGAGCAATCAAAGAGTCCACATCTGAAGGAACCTCCCGGGAGAGAATCTCATCCTTAACCACTGCGTGGAGTCCCTCCAGAAAACGAGCGAGCAGCGCCGGCTCGTTCCACTCACTAGAGGCAGCAAGAGTGCGAAACTCAATAGAATAATCCGTTATGGACCGTTCACCTTGGCATAAGGAAGCCAGGGCCCTAGAAGCCTCCCCACCAAAAACTGAACGGTCAAAAACCCGAATCATCTCCTCTTTAAAGTTCTGGTACTTGTTAGAGCAATCAGCCCTTGCCTCCCAGATAGCTGTGCCCCATTCTCGAGCCCGGCCAGTAAGGAGTGAAATGACGTAAGCAACCCGAGCTCTCTCTCTAGAGTATGTGTTGGGTTGGAGAGAGAACACAATCTCACACTGCGTGAGAAAGGAGCGGCACTCAGTGGGCTGCCCGGAGTAGCAAGGTGGGTTATTAACCCTAGGTTCTGGAGGCTCGGCAGGCCAGGAAGTAACAGGTGGCACGAGACGTAGACTCTGGAACTGTCCAGAGAGGTCGGAAACCTGAGCGGCCAGGTTCTCCACGGCATGGCGAGCAGCAGACAATTCCTGCTCGTGTCTGCCGAGCATGGCTCCTTGGATCTCGACGGCAGTGTAACGAGCGTCTGAAGTCGCTGGGTCCATTCCTTGGTCGGTTCCTTCTGTCATGCAGGTGAAAGAGGACCCAAAAGCGACTTAACAGAAACAGAGTTTATTCAAGTCCAAACAGAAAACGACAAATCCTGAATCCTTAACAGGAAATGTCCAAACAGGGAATAACAGAAATCCTCTAGTCTGTAGAGGGGAATAACAGGAGAAGCGGCCACAGACTGCAGGTCGCTTCGGGTAGGCGCAGGCCGTAGCTGACAGAGACACCTGCTCACACGCAGCATCTGATGAAGGCAAAAACACGACAGGACAGGGCGATACACAATCACAGCACGGTGAATTCTAAACAAGGAACCGACAGGACAGGAACGGAACACAAAGGAAGAAATAGGGACTCTAATCAGGGGAAAGGATCGGGAACAGGTGTGGGAAGACTAAATGATGATTAGGGGAATAGGAACAGCTGGGAGCAGGAACGGAACGATAGAGAGAAGAGAGAGCGAGAGAGTGAGAGAGGGAGGGGGAGAGAGAGGGATAGAAAGAGGGAAAGAACCTAATAAGACCAGCAGAGGGAAACGAATAGAATGGGGAGCACAGGGACAAGACATGATAATAAATGACAAACATGACATGGATGTTCAATCATCCAATCATTCAATTATTCTCAATGGCAATTAGTTAGTATTGGTGAGTATATCTGTAGAGAATTACTGTAGGTGGACATACTGCGCATGCCTGCGTATGGCCACCACTACACCTGCACCACTGGGTGAGATTGAAGCTGGCAGTGTTGGCACTCAGTGACATATAGGCTGGCACAACACTGCTGCCCTTCCCTGCCTTGCATGGTATGGCTCTGTGTATACTAGAGTATAATGACATCTTTCCCTCTGTTTTCTAGACAGGGACAGTGTGTAATGTGCAATTAACTAAATTGGCTTTGCATTTGACTCTGTGTGTGTATAATCTTCATCCTCCATAGAGACGCTGGATGCAGAATTACAGTCCTTTACAACCTGCTTATGTTCAGTAGAGAAGAACATCTATAGACATGGAGCTGCTGCAGCAGGTAGACTCCTTCCTACGGGTAATATCCACTTCCTACAGGTAATATCCATAGACATGGAGCTGCTGCAGCGGAGAGACCACCTCCTACAGGTAACATCCATAGACATGGAGCTGCTGCAGCAGGTAGACCACTTCCTACAGGTAACATCCATAGACATGGAGCTGCTGCAGCAGGTAGACCACTTCCTAAAGGTAACATCCATAGACATGGAGCTGCTGCAGCAGGTAGACCACTTCCTAAAGGTAACATCCATAGACATGGAGCTGCTGCAGCAGGTAGACCACCTCCTAAAGGTAACATCCATAGACATGGAGCTGCTGCAGCAGGTAGACCTCCTCCTACAGGTAACATCCATAGACATGGAGCTGCTGCAGCAGGTAGACTACCTCCTACAGGTAACATCCATAGACATGGAGCTGCTGCAGCAGGTAGACCACCTCCTACAGGTAACATCCATAGACATGGAGCTGCTGCAGCAGGTAGACCACCTCCTACAGGTAACATCCATAGACATGGAGCTGCTGCAGCAGGTAGACCACCTCCTACAGGTAACATCCATAGACATGGAGCTGCTGCAGCAGGTAGACCACCTCCTACAGGTAACATCCATAGACATGGAGCTGCTGCAGCAGGTAGACTACCTCCTACAGATAACATCCATAGACATGGAGCTGCTAGACCACAGCAGGTAACATCCATAGACATGGACCACATAGACTCCTACAGACCACATCCTACAGTAACATCCATAGACAAGCTGCTACAGGTAACATCCAGCATGGAGCTGCTGCAGCAGACCACCTCCTACAGGATAACATCCATAGACATGGAGCTTCTGCAGCAGGTAGACCACATCCTACAGGTAACATCCATAGACATGGAGCTGCTGCAGCAGGTAGACCACCTCCTACAGGTAACATCCATAAACATGGAGCTGCTGCAGCAGGTAGACCACCTCCTACAGGTAACATCCATAGACATGGAGCTGCTGCAGCAGGTAGACCACTTCCTACAGGTAATATCCATAGACATGGAGCTTCTGCAGCAGGTAGACCACTTCCTACAGGTAACATCCATAGACATGGAGCTGCTGCAGCAGGTAGACTACCTCCTACAGGTAACATCCATAGACATGGACGACATACAGACACACACACATTCATAATTTCCACATAGAAAAGCTTAAAGTCTGCACAGACAATATAACAAGCTTTATTTCTGTGTGTTTTCTGATGTTCTCTGTTAGAGGGTATGTACAGTGCATTCGGAAAGTATTCAGACCGCTTGACTTTTTCCACATTTTGTTATGTTACAAATCAAATTAAATCCTCATCAATCTACACACAATACCTCATAATGACAAAGCAAAAACAGGTTTTTATACATTTTTACATAAGTATTCAGACCCATAGCTATGAGACGTGAAATTGAGCTCAGTTGCATCCTGTTTCCATCTTTCATCCTTGAGATGTTTCTACAGCTTGATTGGAGTCCACCTGTGGTAAATTCAATTGATTGGACATGATTTGGAAAGGCACACACCTGTCTACAGTGCCCTCTACTAATATTGGCACCCTTGGTAAATATGAGCAAAACGGCTGTGAAAATGTTTTCTTTCTTGTTTATCCTCTTGGTCTTTCATTCAAAATATATACAAAAATCAAACCTTTAAAGTTGAAAAAAAAAGAAAAATTAATTCATATGTTCAGTACTTTGTGCTCCCTTTTCCAAGATAACAACTCTGAGTATTCTCCTATAATGCGTAATGAGGTTGGAGAACACACGGCAAGGGATCTCTCCAGATCCTAAAGATTCCAAGGTCCATGTTTGTGGACTCTCCTCTTCAGCTCATCCCACAGGTTTTCTATGGGGTTTAGGTCAGGGGACTGGGATGGCCATGGCAAAACCTTGATTCTGTGAAAACATTTTTGTGTTGATTTTGAGGTGTGCTTTGGATCATTGTCCTTCTGGAAGATCCAACCACGGGTTTTGTTTTAATATCTGATAGTACTTGATGGTGTCCATGATACCATGTATCCTAACAAGTTGTCTAGGGGCTTTGGAAGAAAAACAGCCCCACAACATCAAAGATCCACTACCATACTTCACAGTGGGGATGAGGTACTTTTCTGCATGGCTATCTTTCTGTCTATGCCGAACCCACCTCTAGTGTTTGTTTCTAAAAAGCTCTATTTTGGTCTCATCTGACCATAGAACCCCGTCCCATTGAAAGTTCCAGTAGCTTTTGGCAAACTGTAGGCGCTTGAGTTTGTTGTTTGATAAAATCAAAGGCTTTTTTATGGCAACTCTCCCAAATAACTTGTGGTTATGTTGGTGGCGTCTGATCGTAGTTTTGGAGACTTTCTAACCACAAGACACAACTTTTTGGAGAAATGTCCTCTGGTCTGATGAAACAAAAAATAGAACTGTTTGGCCATAATGACCAGCGTTATGTTTGGAGGAAAAAGGGGGGAGGCTTGCAAGCCAAAGAACACCATCCCAACCGTGAAGCACGGGGGTGGCAGCATCATGTTGTGGGGGTGCTTTGCTGCAGGAGGGACTGGTGCACTTCACAAAATAGATGGCATCATGAGGAAGGAAAAGTATGTGGATATATTGAAGCAACATCTCAAGACATCAGTCAGGAAGTTAAAGCTTCGTTGCAAATGGGCCTTCCAAATGGACAATGACCCCAAGCATACTTCCAAAGTTGTGGCAAAATGGCTTAAGGACAACAAAGTCAAGGTATTGGAGTGGCCATCACAAAGCCCTGACCTCAATCCTGTGGGCAGAACTGAAAAAAATGTGTGTGGGCAAGGAGGCCTACAAACCTGACTGAGTTACACCATCTCTGTCAGGAGGGATGGGCCAAAATTCACCCAACTAATTGTGGGAAGCTTGTTGAAGGCTACCCAAAATGTTTGACCCAAGTTAAACAATTTAAAGGCAATGCTACCAAATACTAATTGAGTGTATGTAAACTTCTGACCCACTGGGAATGTGATGAAAGAAATAAAAGCTGAAATAAATCATTCTCTCTATTACTTTTCTGACATTTCACATTCTTAAAATAAAGTGGTGATCCAAACTGACCTAACACGGGGAATTTTTACTAAGATTAACTGTCAGGAATTGTGAAAAACTGAGTTTACATGTATTTGGCTAAGGTGTATGTAAACTTCCGACTTCAACTGTAAGTAAAAACTAGAAAATAAAAGCAACAAATAATTCAACAGCAGCAGTAAAATAACAATAGTGAGGCTATATACAGGGTTTACCGGTACAGAGTTAATGTGTGGGGGCACCGGTTAGTCGAGGTAATTAGTCAAGGTAATATAATAATAATATATGCCATTTAGCAGACGCTTTTATCCAAAGCGACTTACAGTCATGTGTGCAATATGTACATGTATGTAAAGTTAAAGTGACCATGCATAGATAATAAACAGAGCAGCAGCAGTGTAAAAGAGGTGTCTGGCTAGCCCTTTATTAGTTATTCAGGAGTCTTATGGCTCGAGGGTAGACATTGTTTGGACCTAGAACTTTTGGACCTAGACCTCCTCCCTATAAGCTGACCTCCTCCCACTTGTTAGTGGCTCTTATTATAACTATACATTCCCAGTGGGAATAACTAACTCGGCGAAAGCTAACTAGCTGGAGTAATGGTCAGGTATAGTCAGATAGTTACACAGCTTTTACTTTGAAAACCACTAGCACACGTATCCTGTTGCAGCCCTTCCTCTCAACGCCCATACATCTCTGTTCATTAATTAAATATTGTGGATGACATTAGAAAAATGTATTAATGCAGTCAAAATGATTATCTGTCTTCATTGTTTAAGTTGGGATATTGATTGAATGAACGGTACACGGATCGCTCAGACATCGAAATTAAATGTTTTGGGGTCCATGGTTCTTTGAAGGATTTTATATCTTTAGCCCCTAGTCTTGCAATAAAGGCAAAGGGGCAATCATAAAATCTCTTCATATTTTGCCTCAAATCTAATATGTTGTCCAAAATCAAATATGGCTGCCATAATAACATTTGATGGAGGTTAAAGACTGTTGGTGTTAATCAATTTGATCCTGAATCCAATATGGCCAACATGATTGCACTCAAACACCTTAGCCTGCATATAAGTAGCAATTGTTCATTTTGATTGTGTTATTCTGTCTTTGGGTACACTAGTTGAATAAATGTATGCATTTTTGTCAAGCAGGACCATACAGCACTTATTGAGGACAAATTTGACTTGGAAAGTTGTCTATTGAACAGCTACCAAAAAGTGAAGCTTACATTCATCATAAATATTCATAGTTGGTATTTCTAACTATTGTATCTATGTTTTTACAGGTCTACATTTCCAAGGTGCATTAAGATATCCTAATGTTTGTATGTGTATGTAGGGCAGACAACTGACTACTTGTATTCTACATTTGAGCAATATCAGAGGTTACAATATTGTGTTACATGAGCTTATGTTGCCCACCCCCTTCCAGCCAGTCATCATTGTGCACGTTTTGAGTTAATGGAGTGTGCCAAAAATATCTATTAATTGAACCACTTTTGAAGTAAAATATTGTTATACAAACATCCATTTCATATATGGGAGACCTTCGAGATATGGAAAAACATGGTTGTGCTTTTTGAGGATTGGCCACTAGCCTATAAGCTATACTTGGACCTTCCCTCCTATAAGATAATTATCATCGAATGTGAGAAATATGACATATCCCCACTGAAACATGACACATTGAAACCTATATCAATGCTTAGGAATACTGCATATTACACAAAGAAACAAGCAGATAATTGGAAGTAATTGATCACTACCCTACTAATGCTGCTGATTGAATTTCCATCTTGTTGTTTATACTTTGAAAGTCACTGGAACAATTGAACAATTGATGAGTACACAGATGTGATGTTTGTTTCCACTAGATAGCACAGTCATAGTCGAAATTGGCTAAATCGTTCAAATTCCTGAAAACAAACATGTACTTTTTGGTCTTCATTTATGGTTAGGGTTAGGCAACAAAAACGGATTTGATTTCAATTCTACAAATACAATATGGTGGGGTTTATGACTTTGTGGCTGTGGTAACCAGTGACAATCATTTGCGTTCCACTGTGAACTTTCCTAACTATGCTCCCAGCCAGAAGATTAATCTCCATTATTCATATGGCTGAGTGTGGAGTGTTTTAATCATTAGCTAATGTTTTATCCTTGAGCATTTTGCATAATGAGTTATTAGAAAGCACTTCACTATGCATAATTAATGTAACCCCAAAAGCAACAATAATTTATGCTCTGTTGAACTCCTTTATTCATCTTCTTTTGTAATTAACTCTAAGATGTTTTCCTTCGTTCTAAAATGCATAACAAAATTTATTTGCAGATGGAGTGTTATTTTCATGTAATTGTTCACATTTTGTGTCATTGTAAGAGATGAATAATTATTCAAAATATGGGGGGGAAACTCAGGTCACATTTTTCTCTCTCCATTTGTTGATTGTTAAACTTCCTGAAGCCAGGCATTTTTGACAAGTTAGGACATGGCCCTGGTGTTTGACCCACAGGTTTGACTACTTGAAAAGGGTGCATAGTCTAAAAAGGGTCAACCCAAAAGAGCTCAGGGGGAATTTAATTGGTATTGCAGTGGCTACCTAGTCAAAAGCTCCTATAGCCACTCTAGCACGGAATTTCAATCTGCAAATGTTCATAAATGCAAGTAGCTGTTTGGTTGGGTCTTTTGTCCATTTATTAGCAGCAAAGATATAAACATAGTAACATAGTAAAAATTCCATAAAAGCATCCCAGAGCATACAATGATTTCTGTGCTCTCCATACCTGTGCATCCCTAGTGTGCCTACTTCCGGGTCATCTGTGTGCTCTAAATACATGTGACCAGTGAACCAACATGTCCTCTACTGAAAATATTATGTGGAATGACCGAGTTTGGGAAACGCTGTTGTAGCCTATTACCACTAATAGAATAGTGAGGTTATTTATAACAAATATTTGATTTTACTTTGACCAGGGTTGATTATTATATATATTTTTAAACAATTAATGAATATACTGGTAACCAATCTACATTTCAAACGATTTTAAGTTGAACCAATGTGGAATTTTTATTTTTTAAATGTCTGACAAAATGCTTTTGAGTGAAAACTGTTTTGCTAACAAGTTCTTTCAATAATCAGGCAAATGAAGGTACATTCCCCTAAAACAAATCCTAATGATTTATTCATCCATAAACATTTCCCGACACCACCGCGCTTTAAAACCATAAAATCCCGCTTCGAGCTGGACTCCTCCCGATTGGTGCTTTTGAAAGACAGCGAGCGACGTGATTGCTTGGTTTTGAAAGCCTGAAGCGCCGCGGCCAATTCGAAAAGAATGCACCCACTCAGTACTGTAAACGTAGCTGACTGCAAGAGAGCCACACTCATTTTCCACCCAGCTAGTTAAGTTAACTTAGCTACAGTCAAGTTACACAACGATATTGGAAGGTAGCTATATATGTATGTGTCACATTTTTAGCTACAAGGTTTGTTTGGTCGATTGTATTGTAGCAGTTGTCATCATGGCATTTACAATTTAGCTAGTTAACTCGCCTGCATTGGAAACATTTGCACAGCATGTAAAATCAAGGATATTTAAAATTATTACTAAAGGTGTCACGTCACAAAGTAATGCATGGTTTTACTGTTTAGTTTTTGCTATCGAATAATGATTCTAGTTAATGAAATGTCTATCTAGTTCAGTTGTCTAGCTAGCTACGGTAACGTTAGTTAAATTAGCCAGCTAACGCGTTAGCTAGATCTGTTTTTTTTTTACATTCGCTGAATGTATTGATTAATTTCCTATCACTTTTCAGATGGGCAGTTATAGCACTAACGTTAGCTATGAAACGTGTTAACAAAAACAAACACAGTTTGCTATTTTTGACTTGTCGTTCATTTGAAATGGCATAATTGTTTTGTAGCAAACCTAGCCTGTTTTTTTTTCAGGGAACAATGGACGATTACGTGAAAATAGAGAAAATCGGAGAGGGTAAGTTATTTATAACTTTGGTTCGTTTAAAAAAAAAGAAGCTTTCGTTTGTTTTCCCCAAAACTCCATTCGGAGTCAACTCTAGCAAGACTTGTGTGTATGTCATTTGATTGTCTTCCTTTTAGTTATGACAACCTATTCACTATACCTTGTTCATCACGTCAATTACTAGCTACACACCATAGTAAAGAATGAGTTGTGCCTGTGATTTCCAGGTACCTATGGGGTTGTGTATAAAGGCAGACACAAGACGACAGGCCAGGTGGTGGCAATGAAGAAGATCCGTCTGGAGAGTGAGGAGGAGGGAGTGCCAAGCACTGCTGTTAGAGAGATCTCTCTTCTCAAAGAGCTAGCGCACCCTAATGTTGTACAGTATGTAACAGTCTGTTTGTGTCTGTGGGGTTCTTATTAAAAGTGTTTACAGTAGCCAGGCAGCAAGAGAAGTAAACATGTGGTTTGTCTTATCAGTTCAAAACTTAGACATCGTTATGCCAAAAAAGGCCAGATCAAGTCTAGTATTTGTCAGATCATATTTATCTGTCTAGTGTATACATACAGTTTGAAGTCAGAAGTTAACATACACCTTAGCCAAATATATTTAAACTGTTTTTCACAATTCCTGACATTTAATCCTAGTAAAAATCCCCTGTCTTAGTTCAGGTAAGATCACCACTTTATTTTAAGAATGTGAAATGTCAGAATAATATAGATTTATTTCAACTTTATTTATTTCATCACATTCCCAGTGGGTCAGAAGTTTACATACACTCAATTAGTATTTGGTAGCATTACCTTTAAATTGTTTAACTTGGGTCAAATGTTTAGGTTAGCCTTCCACAAGTGTCCCACAATAAGTTTGGTGTATTTTGGCCCATTTCTCTTGCCAGAGCTGGTGTAACTGAGTCATGTTTGTAGGCCTCCTTGCTCACACATGTTTTTTCAGTTCTGCCCACACATTTTCTATGGGATTGAGGTCAGGGCTTTGTGATGGCCACTCCAATACCTTGACTTTGTTGTTCTTATGCAACTTTGCCACAACTTTGGAAGTATGCTTGGGGTCATTGACCCTTTGGAAGACCCATTTGCGACCAAGCTTTAACTTCCTGTCTAGAGATGTAGCTTCAATATATCCACATACCTTTCCTTCCTCATGTCGCCATCTATTTTGTGAAGTGCGCCAGTCCCTCCTGCAGCAAAGCACCCCAACAACAAGATGCTGCGACCCCCGTACTTCACGGTTGGGGTGGTGTTCTTCAGCTTGCAAGCTTCCCCTTTTTCCTCTAAACATAACGCTGGTCATTATGACCAAACAGTTCTATTTTTGTTTCATCAGACCAGAGAATATTACCCCAAAAAGTAAGATTTTTGTCCCCGTGTGCACTTGCAAACCGCAGTCTCTTTTTTTATGGCGGTTTTGGAGCAGTGGCTTCTTCCTTTCTAAGGGGCCTTAGGTTATGTCGATAAGGACTCGTTTTACTGTGGATATAGGTTCTTTTGTACCCGTTTCCTCCAGCATCTTCACAAGGTCCTTTGCTGTTCTGGGATTGATTTGCACATTTCGCACAAAAGTACTTCATCTCCAGGCGACGTGTCTCCATCCTGAGCGGTATGATGGCTGTGTGGTCCCATGGTGTTTATACGTGTGTACTATTGTTTGTACAGATGAACGTGGTACCTTAAGGCATTTGGTAATTTCTCAAGGATGAACCAGACTTGTGGAGGTCTAAAATTGTTTTTCTGGGGTCTTGGCTGATTTCTTTTGAGTTTCCCATGATGTCAAGCCAAGCGTGCTTGAAGGTAGGAATTGAAATGCATCCACAGGTACACCTCCAATTGACTCAAATGATGTCAATTAGCCTATCAGAAGCATCTAAAGCCATGACATAATTTTCTGGAATTTTACAAGCTGTTTAACGTCGGTCAACTTTTAGTGTAAGTTAACTTCTGACCCACTGGAATTGTGATACAGTGAAATAATCTGTGTAAACAATTGTTGGGAAAATTACTTGTGTCGTGCACAAAGTAGATGTCCTAACCGACCTGCCAAAACTATAGTTTGTTAATAAGAAATTTGTGGAGTGGTTGAAAAACAAGTTTTATTGACTCCAACCTAAGTGTATGTAGACTTCTGACTTCAACTGTAAATAAATAGCCTGTTTGTTTCCCATGTGTTTTGTTTCCAAACAGGCTTCTAGATGTGCTGATGCAGGAGTCCAGGCTGTACCTCATCTTTGAGTTCCTGTCCATGGACCTGAAGAAATACCTAGACTCTATCCCCTCGGGCCAGTACATGGACCCCATGCTTGTGAAGGTATGGGCCCCACTGAGGGCATGACAGTCATGAGGCACACAACCCTGTTTTGATGTATTTTTTTTTTCACTATCTGCTCTTGATACTACTGAGTACTGTGAAACTTCAATTAAACGCAAAGTCTCAAATAGCCACCTGACCCTTTTAATAGCTGGGTATCTGCACACATTCGGCAAATAAACAGAGTCAAAATGAATTGTTTACGAGGTTACCATGGACACAGTTCTGATATTCTCACAAAATTATCAGGGTGAAGGCGAAGGAGATGGAACAACACTAAGTGACCGTAGGGCCTCCAACTTTGCTTTTAGTACAGGCTTGACAAATTGGGCTTTCAGCCAGACTGCACGCTACTGTTGAAATGGGTACCGGTTGTGCTCAGTGATTGAAGCAAATAAATGCCCAGGCTATTCTTTGAAAGTTTTACAGTATACCAACTTAGTGTTTTAGTCCAAGTTGTCAGACTAAACAAATTGTTTTCTCGCTCGTAGGTTCATTTTAACCCTCTATTGCAATCTCCCATCCATCCAGAGCTATCTGTACCAGATCTTGGAAGGCATCCTGTTCTGCCACTGTAGAAGGGTCCTCCACAGAGACCTGAAACCTCAGAACCTGCTGATTGACAACAAGGGAGTGATCAAGCTGGCAGACTTTGGGTTGGCCAGGGCTTTCGGGGTGCCAGTCCGGGTATATACCCATGAGGTAAGCCAGAACACCACGTAGTTCATTACCAAAGAGCAATTGCAGTAGTGATGGGAAGTTGGGCTATTTTTACTGACTCTTTTCAACTCGTTCTGTCAAAATAACAGATCTTTCGACTCATTTCATTCATCTGGGCTGTATCACATCCGGCCATGATTGGGAGTCCCATAGGGCAGTGCACAATTGGCCCAGTGTTGGCCGGGGTAGGCAGTCATTGTAAATAAGAATTTGTTAACCTCTAAGTAGGCAAGTCAGTTAAATAAATACAATTTTGATTTAGTAATACCCAGAGCATGCAGAAGCCCCCACTGGCAAAGGATGAACAAAAAAACTAGATAGAATCATGATTCTACAAGCCTCTCGTTCACCATAGGTGGCTTGTTATTGGACCTGTCATTTGTGACAGACTTGTATATCTTTGCTTCAGACAATGTACATTTGTGATTGCTAGGCATACAAACCATATTGTTTACTGATACCTTTTTTAAATGAGGTCTAGTTGTGTCCGCAATCAGATTATTATAGATTTTAACTGAGTGTTGCGCAAAGGCAGGCTGTGAATTTTGGTTCTACAAAGCTGTGTCCATCGAGTTAAAATTCAATAATCAATTAATATCATACATTCTTGCACCATGCTATAAGTTATCAGTTCTAAACATGTTTTTCTCCTCTATGCTGCCTGTATCATGATCTAATTTCCCTAACGCGCATGATGGACATTTGCTGGTCGGAGCAATGTCTCCTGAGCCACTGAGGCGGAGGAGCGCATATTAACCCTGTTGTAGAATTCATTGTATCCAGCGGGTCCAACGAAAAAACTGAAACGAACAAGTTACTCTGAAAAATTAATTTGGAGTCTCGAGTCATTAAAAAGTTGTTCAAAAAGAATGACTTGTCCGCCAGCTGCACGTCTCTAATTAGCAGATAGCTTAACTTTACAATGCTATCATAAGGGGTGTGTATGCACACGTTAATAAGGTCATTAACTGTGTCTTTGTGTCCAGGTTGTGACACTGTGGTACAGGGCTCCTGAGGTGCTGCTGGGGGCCCCACGGTACTCCACCCCTGTGGATGTCTGGAGTATCGGGACCATCTTTGCAGAGTTGGCTACAAAGAAACCACTTTTCCACGGAGACTCAGAGATAGACCAGCTTTTCAGGATATTCAGGTCTATTTGCATAAGAGTATACACATCTGTAATATACCCAATCCTACTAGTAGCAACATCTAGGTTGGTTAATCAATGTTTGATGCTAGATTAGGACATTTGCTTGATCTGTTGTGAGCAACGAGCCATCCCAAATTATTGACAGTCAACAGACAATTGCTCCATGATGGACATACCACATTGGCTTGGGTGAAGTATTTATCAAGCATCGTTGTCTCCTCCTGTTTCAGGACCCTTGGTACTCCCAACAATGACATCTGGCCAGAGGTTGAGTCTCTGCCTGACTACAAGAACACGTTCCCCAAGTGGAAGTCTGGGAACCTGTCTTCCATGGTGAAGAACCTGGACAAGAAAGGCATTGATCTGCTCGCTGTAAGATTTCACCATTCTCCTTGATTTTATTTAGATTGAAACATTGTTGCTGTAGAAGCCCTGTGCTCACATGTCTTTTTCAAGCGGCTGGTTGTGTTTTTTTTGGGATAGCATTGGTGATATTGAAGTGACTTATTGTTCCGTCAGCCCAGCAGTAGCCTTTAGGATACATATACATATGACCACCTTCTGTAGAAGGTTATGAAGTGACTTTTTTTTTTTTTCCTCAAAGAAAACACTAATCTATGACCCACCCAAGAGGATCTCTGCCAGACAGGCAATGAGCCATCCATACTTTGACGACCTGGACAAAACCACTCTACCTGCCAGCACGGTCAAGATGTAAACGCCACACAGCTTGACTTAAAGGACCTGAAAAATAGTACAATTATGGAAGCATATTGATCGTCTTTTTTTTGTATGTTTGTTTTTTCTTTGTTTGTCCTTTTTCTATCTACCGGTAATATTAATCATTATTCTGTAAATAGCGTTTAAAAAAACTAAACCGGTTTGGATCTAAAGTGACACGTACTAAAGGTTACATTCAAAAGTATTTTTTTCAATAAAGTGCACTTTTCTA
This sequence comes from Oncorhynchus gorbuscha, assembly GCF_021184085.1. Classification (NCBI taxonomy): domain Eukaryota; kingdom Metazoa; phylum Chordata; class Actinopteri; order Salmoniformes; family Salmonidae; genus Oncorhynchus; species Oncorhynchus gorbuscha. The sequence goes on along the minus strand of NC_060180.1, from coordinate 11,507,768 downwards.
GATCCGTTACTTTTAAGTTGTGTGTTTGTAATTTTTTTATTGGGGAATAATAACTGTGTTACTGTTGCAGGATTCCTGCGTTGTTTGATGCTTTCAAGTGTATTTTCTTTGCCAGGCATACCATATCAGGTTTTAACATAATTCTTCCTCTAGACTTGTTTAAAACCAGTACCAAACCATTTGTTTTAAGAGCTGGAGTAAGAAAATGTATTATACTGGGATTTTAAAAACTAACCCGTTCCTCCAACACAGTATTTTGTCTGGCTGGTAGAAGGAAACTCTGTTAGATTCCTTTTTAGAGTGAGTTTTAGTTGGCCAATCTATACTGCATTTGTTTTAAAGTTGTGTAATGCTTTTCTTGACAGTTGCATATATTCCCAAACTGGAATTAAGTCTGTGTTCATTCTGCCTGGTTTTACTTGATGTCATACATGGTCCTCCATTGAGGTGGCATATAGCTTAGCGGTTAAGAGTGTTGGGCCAGTGACCCAAAGGTCGTTGGTTCGATACCATGAGCTGACTTGGTGAAAAATCTGTCTGTGCCCTTAAGCAATGCACTTAACCCCAATTGCTACTATGAATCCCTCTGTATGCGAGCATCTGCTGCAGGACTCAAATGTAAATAAGGTGGTCAGTTGTGGATGTCTTCCCTAGCGGGACGGGGAGGTTCCCCTATGTTAAAAGGATGTGTTGGCGACTAGGAAATGACCACATTTGATTTTAATGACATTAAATTCCCATTGTAGCAGTTCTCAATATCAAATAGTTTCTGGATGACAAGTGCCTTACTCTAATAGTTTTTTTCTGTAATTGTTTATAAAAATGTGATATTTCTCAGGGGGAAGGGCACCAAAGCGGTGCATTAACCACAGTGTGAATCAATATTCCGAGTGGAGGAGGCATATGTAACCTGAGAACCAGCTGTTATAGCAATATTGTTTACAAGCACACATATTCTCACTAAACTAGCAGGATAGTGAATGCTGATTGCGGGACCTTGACAAACTTAAGTGAGTGATGACTATATAGCTACAGTATGTTCAAGTATATTTTTCTGGGTTTATCTACCTCTGTTAGTGATTTCTTGCCTCGCTGGCTTGCTAACTTGCGAGGTAATCAATCCTCTGATGACATCTGCGATGTTGACCATAACCATCGAATTAAGTGTTAATTTACACCAGCTGCATTTGAGGTTGGAGGATTCTCTATTCACTTCAATGTAAACCCCTTTCTGGTGCAACTTTTCATGACATGGCCGTGAAATTGTTCTATTGGCAGAGCGGTTTGGAACTGTAGTTATTGGCCTATTAACTTATACCACCTGGTGATGTCACCTGGCAAGCCAAAACGCCATCCATGAAAAATAACACAGATCACATTTTTACAGTGTTTTATCAGCTGTTGTACAATATGATACAGAATGTTGACTGCACTGGGTTAAGCAATGTTCTAAAGTGGACCAGCTCATTGTATCCTACCATATTTAGTTAAGTGATGCTAGTGTCATTCAGATATCAGGATACATGAAATAGTCTGTCTTCCAGATACACATTTTGTGCATGACTGGGCAGGTTATCGGACAATGCCTGGAGAAGTGTAGGAATTTTATAAAATAATCTCTGATTTTCCTCAGAATTTATTTATCTGGAACGCTCCCCTTCTTGTGCCTAATTGATCACTGTTGTGCAGGAAGAGGTATTTTCTTCGTTTCCTTCATGCATTGGGCTAAACTGCAGGCACTTCCAACAAAGCACAGTTGAGTGGGAGTGAAGTGAATTCACATGAATACTGATTTGTTATGTGGCATTCTAGATGCTTGGTCTTTTGTATTCTTGGCCTGTCACTCATTGTTTATAAATGGCAAGTGTTGAAAATAACAGCAGGCTTTCAATTTAAAAACAAAAGGCTGCTGTATGAGGGATAGAATAATGTATTTCTATTGAATATATTCAGTTTGTTTTTCATAAATCATCCTCACCCAGAATAAAATGCCATTTATACATTGACCTACATTCTGACGAGAGCCGTTAACATGAATGTAATGTGAAGCGATATCTACAATGTGACATTTATCATACAGTATCTGGACTTCAGACCCAGAAGCTTTACATATTGCTCGATATATATTTTAAGATCATTTCCAATTGAGCTGACAAATAAAGCCTTTGCCGAGAACATTGCCTTTAAATTTCAATCACGCTGTAACGCTGAACTTCCGTGATATGCATTGAATAGAGCCCCTAGTTTGACTGCAATGTTCTCACTGAGGACACCATAGAGAGAGAGAGAGTACAGTCATTCTGTGATGTAAAGATAACCCAGGCTGTGACCCCATTTAGGGAGTGAGAGGGGGAGGGTCATGTAATTTGTAATCAATTAAATGTCATATTGCTCAAAGTTGCTTATTATATCTCAATGTGTGCCCGATGCTATAGGCCATGTGTATTCAACTCTTAACCAGCAGGCTCCAGCCCTCATAGAGTTTCTGTTCTACCTGATAATGAATTGCACCCACCTGGTGTCCCAGCTCCACAACCTTCTGGTTACTTTGCGATGTAATGCTTAAAAACAAAAACAGTTCTGAAACTGCATATCTAATGCTCTGGTCTGTCCTAGGGTTGAGGGTAAACAGTAGGCATGCATTTTGCTGTCCAGTTTGTGTTTGAATTATTAGCCCATACATTATTATTTCAGAGAGGTCCGACATTCTCCAGGTATCCCTCATCATAAATAACGTACAGGCTCTTAGGCGATGAATAGGGACAGACACTTACAAGCACCCAGAAACAATGCGCAACAATGAGGCTTAATTGATAAGGTCTTGACTTTGGAATGATTTGCAGCTTTTGTTAAAAATGAATGCAAACAATAAAGACTTCCCAAATCTGCTGTATGTTGACTACCCAGATAGTACAAATGGTCAAGTCTAAAATATGTTCACTGAATAAAAACACTGAATACATTTTATTCAATGATTGAAATAACGTAAAATACAAAAAACAATCTACCTGCATGGAAATAAAGAATATGAATACATTTAAACGAAGAAAATACAAATGAAACTGCCTGCCATTTCACCCCTATGAAATTCTAAGCTCAATTCAGCCAGGCGTATTACAGTACAGTAGCATACAGCGCATTCGGAAAAGATTCAGACCCCTTGACTTTTTCCAAATTTTGTTGTTAGAGCCTTATTCTAAAATGGATTAAATTGTTTTTTTCCCCCCTCATCAATCTACACACAATATCCCATAATGACAAAGAAAAACATGTTTTTAGCATTTTTTGCCAATGTATTAAAAATAAAAAACTGAAATATCACATTTACATAAGTATTCAGACCCTTTACTCAGTACTTTGTTGAAGCACCTTTGGCAGCAATTAAAGTCTTCTTTGGGTATGACGCTACAAGCTTGGCACAGCTGTGGAGTTTCTCCCATTCTCAGCAGATCCTCTCAAGCTCTGTCAGGTTGGACCAGGAGTGTCGCTGCACAGCTATTTTCAGGTTTCTCTAGAGATATTCGATTGGGATCATGTCCGGCTCTGGCTTGGCCACTCAAGGACATTGAGACTTGTCCCGAAGCCACTCCTGTGTTGTCTTGGTTGTGTGATTAGTGTTGTTGTCCTGTTGGAAGGCGAACCTTCACCCCAGACTGAGGTTCTGAGCACTCTGGACCAGGTTTTCATCAAGGATCTCTCTGTACTTTGTTTGTTCGTCTTTCCCTCGATCCGGACTCGTCTCCCAGTTCCTGACGCTGAAAAACATCCCCACAGCATGATGCAGCCACCACCATGCTTCACTGTAGGGATGGTGCCAGGTTTACTTCAGACGTGACGCTTGGCATGGTTTCATCAGACCAGAGAATCTTGTTTCTCATGGTCTGAGAGTCCTTTAGGTTCCTTTTGGCAAACTCAAAGCGGCTATCATGTCCCTTTTACTGAGGAGTAGCTTCCGTCTGGCCACTCTACCATAAAGGCTTGATTGGGGGAGTGCTGCATAGATGGTTGTCCTTCTGGAAGGTTCTCCCATCTCCACAGAGGAACTCTGGAGCACTGTCAGAGTGACCATCGGGTTCTTGTTCACCTCCCTCCCGATTGCTCAGTCTTGGTGGTTCCAAACTTCTTCCATTTAAGAATGATGAAGGCTATTGTGCCTTGGTTACCTTCAATGCTGCAGAAATATTTTGGTACCCTTCCCCAGTTCTGTGCCTTGACACAACCCTGTCTCTGAGCTCTATGGACAATTCCTTTGACCTCATGGCTTGGTTTTTTCTCTGACATTAACTGTCTACTGTGGGACCTTATATAGACAGGTGTGTGCCTTTCCAAATCATGACCAATCAATTGAATTTACCACAGGTGGACTCCAATCATGTTGTAGAAACATCTCAAGGATGATCAATGGAAACAGGAGGCACCTGAGCTCAATTTCAAGTCTCATAGCAAAGGGTCTGAATACTTATGTCAATAAGGTATTTCCCAAAAACCTGTTTTCACTTTGTCCTTATAGGGTTTTGTTTGTAGATTGATGAGGAACATTTTATTTAATCAATTTTAGAATAAGTCTGTAACGTAACAAAATGTAGAAAAAGGGAAGGGGTCTGAATACGTTCCGAATCCACTGCATAATCACACCTTTTCCCATCGTCAAAAGCAACCCATTGGAAAACAAAATCGGGTAGATTTTGTCAGCTGTGGACAGTTACATTTGGCTGCCTACCTTTTCAGTCATACTCTTTGTTTGCTAACATTTTTTTTCTTCTATTTCACATACCTTTGGGGGTAAACTTCTAAGCCATGTCATTTTTGTCAAAGGGGTAAAAACATTACAAAAAAAGTTAAAATACTGTAGAAAATCAGCTGAGCTGAAATTGAATATATGCTTGTGACTTTTAAACGGTTTCTGTTTCTCCTTCTCTTTACGCATGGAAATGTCAAGTCAGATAATTAATTCCAGCTTTTGAACTCACAAATCCTGTCCAATTTTGAACTATAAACAGTGCACTACGTAATGGTACTTTCTGTATTAACTTCCTCCAAAGCAGAGGCAGGAACCTTGTCTCTCTCCAACCTCCCCTCCACCTCTACCCTACTACAATCAGGGATGTTACTGCTGCTTCTGGACCTGACTACAGGTCTGTAGTTCTGGCATATGACGGCCAGCCGGTAGAAGTTCAGGATGACCACCAGGAAGTTTTTAATGGTAAAGAACACCAACATCTGGTGAAAGACATCAAAGTAGGTCATGACGGTGAGCCGGACCACAAGGAAAGGGCCATCCTGGATGAATAGGCTCTCAATGATGCTCCATATGTCTGTGCTGTGCTTGGTCAGGAGGGAATCGCCTTGGCCTTCACCCTCACTTTCTGGCTTTGAGTTCACCACTAAGGACACACACACGCACACACACACACACACACACGAGTTGAGTTTCAAAAACTATTTTCACATATTGTTGTAAACTAGGGCTGAAGGCCTGAAGTATTTTCCATTGAGGTCTTCAACAGGCTAATTGTAGATATATAGAATTGCATATTCTAAGTGCATCCTCTTAATATTATATGTGTTGAGTGGATGGTTACATATCCGCTTCTAGTAAATCATTTCAGGTTGTGAATAATTCAGTAGATAAGGTGTGGTCTGAGAACAAGGGAGGCTGCAATGAACTCTTTATGATCCTCAACCCTGAATTGTTTCGCCACATGGCTATAATGGATTTCAGGAGGTCAGGGTTATTGGCAGTTTGCCTGTCAATAGCCTAATCCATCCGCCAAGCAATGAAGAACCGAAGAAGAAGTGAGCCTTAATCTGTTTATAAAGCTGACAGATCAAATCACTGTACGGTACGCAATATAAGAGTCCATATGTGTTGCTGCATTTTCCAATTTTAGCCATACTGATGATAAAACTGAGTTTCCGACTGTACTAAATAAAGTTTGCTTTAACCAATGGTGAGATCATTGCAGTTTGTGTAGGAAGTAAAAATGGTGATAGCAAACAAATCTGCTCAACTGTTTATGTAGCAACATGGCCACGATAGAGCTAGTTTGCCTCCTTTCAAATGTTTAGCCAAAGTCTAAACAGATCCCATATTGAGTTTACCTAAAACATTATCAATATTCCACTGACAAGAGTATTTTCTGGCCACAGTCATCCTACAAACAGATAACTTGAGAAAGCTGGTGGGGCCATGGGGGGAGGCTCTCTGCAGGTCTATGTCTACAACAGAGAAGGAAAGGTTTGCCTTCAAAGATGTGACATCCACAATGTTGTCTATGATATGGCTGTACCACTCAAAATGAACCCTCAAACCCACCATGAAAGTCTTGGCATCAGCATATAAAATACATCAAATCTGTAATTCACCCTAAAGAATACGAGCCTCAACATTCAGACAGATCCCGATAGCCTGTGTCTGTTGGCCAAAAGTCAAGGATAGTTAAGTTCACTGCTGATATTAATACTATTATGAAATGTAGAGACCCACCGGCCAGATGGAGAGGGAACTGTAACATGCTCCAGGTCCACACCGCCAAGATGATGTACACCAGCTGAGGGCTATTTTCCCTGGGAGGAATACGGAACATACAGCTCAACAAGTCAATGCATGTCCACTGTTGTTAACGGTTTTAGTTTTTTAGGTAAATTCTAGGATTTTACATTGATGAATTCTCGGAGTGATTTTGAGAGAATTCCACCGCTGGTTGTTACATTACTGCTACAATTTAGTAGCTAGTAAGTAAAACGTTGCATGTGCACTTAGTAGTAACTTAGTAAGTGTGTAACTAGTAAATATTTAAGTAGCACTGCAGTATTGTTGTTCCTTGTGATACAAAAGTCTAAAACTCAACACACCACTAAAGGCAGTTAGGTCGCCAGATTAATGTGCGAACACTGGGATCTGCTAAAGGCTCTTAAATACTCTGACAAGCTTTTAGCCTCAGTCAGTAAAGTCAATCGAAAGGTTGGACACCTACTTGACATCAGACAGTGTTTCACTGGTGAACTCCAAGATGTCAGCTGCTGTGCCAACGAAGATGAGCAGAAGCTGGGAGAGCTCCTCCCGTGTGACCCCGCCCCCCAGTGGGAGGAGCCACTTCCCAATGATGAGTAGGATTAGAAGGACCTGATGGAGGGCCAGGATCCAGTCGTTGGGACAAACCGTGGACAAGAGTTGGTCAAGACCCTTGAATGTCAATAGAAGGAATAGAGGTTCAAACCACAGATAATAAGCACTAGAAAATGTACTTTTGGAAAGCCTCAGGATATGAAGGGAAGAAGAGTCCGCTAATTACCCGCTAAGAGCCATGTCACTGCCATAGAAATAACCTTATATGTTGATAACGAAAAGTATACTTAGATGTCACCCTCGTTGACCGTGTATTCCCAAATACATCTGTGCAGAAAGGCCTTCTGAATAGATTTCATAAGGACTTGTCTTCTGAATATTTGCATGTTTATTTCTCGAATAAGGTCAAGGGTCCTGGCCCTAATTGCAAGGAAACATTTGCACTAGACAAGCATTTCTGGGTACGCACAATGGCAAAAAACATTTGGTTAGAAATCATGACAAACACGGGGCTTTCCATTATACAGTCAACATCATAAGACTCTGGTCACTTGATTCATGCTATGATGAAATATTGAGTGAATGGTCAGAATATACACTGATATATATATATATATATATATATATATATATATATATACAAGAGTATATGGACACCCATTCAAATTAGTGGATTTGGCTATTTCAGCCACACCCGTTGCTGACAGGTGTATAAAATCAAGCACACAGCCATGCGATCTCCATAGACAAACATTGGCAGTAGAATGGCCTTACTGAAGAGGTCTGTGACTTTCAAAGTGGCACCGTCACAGGATGCCACCTTTCCAACAAGTCAACATATATATATATATATAAACTTTTTTTTTAAATGTATTGAACTAGGCAAGTCAGTTAAGAACAAATTCTTATTTTCAATGATGGCCTAGGAACAGTGGGTTAACTGCCTGTTCAGAGGCAGAACAACAGATTTGTACCTTGTCAGCTCAGGGGTTTGAATTTGCAACTTTCCGGTTACTAGTCCAATACTCTAACCACTAGGCTACCCTGCCGGCCCATGTTTGGTCATGTAGCGTATATACAAAAGGGTAAAAGGAAAAATAGTCAAGAAATTAAAACCAGTTCCAGTATTTACCTTTAGATAGGTTTGAACCGTTAAATTCCCCACCGTTTCATTCCGAGAAATCATGCTTCTCACATTTTCCCATGAGTCCAGTTTCTTGCACTGAAATTAGATAAATGAAGTTGTAAGTAAATGTTTGATAACTGTCATGCATACATTGAACATGGAGTTGTGGGATTTCTCTCCTTCTCTGTTTTCTGTACCTGGAAGTCACTAGAGTTGTGATGCTGATGATGTAGTTCCAGAATCCAGATGGATGGAATGATACTGACAAGGAACAACATAATGGCTGGCGAGAACCTCGGGTTGGAGGAGAAAGGGAACTTTATTTATGAACTCTTTATTCCATTCACATGCATTTTAGAGATTCACGCACCTATCCAAAGTGATCCACAAATCATGGTCAATATTCTGTGGATATATATTTTTTATATCTTATACCCACAGAATAGCATAAAAATGATAACGCAGTGAGAGAGAAAAATGCATGTAGAATTACAACAAAAAATGTGAAGTGCAAACAAAAAAACACAGTGGTAAAACAATGAACACCAAATAGAACCAACACATGCCAGAATGAAAATATTCCTAACCACTTTATCCTCTTTATGACTTTATCATAATGTTTGACAAAACAATCAAATATTATTTTGGGAGCACAGGAAGTGTTCTCTCAGAGGGAGATGTGGCAGACAGACATGTCATTCTTCAATCTAGGGGTACCACCCTATCCTAATTTGTCCCAGGACATTTTATTAGCACAATGGGATAAGCAGCTGGATAAGGACTCTCTAGGGAGGGGGAAGGGGGATGTAGTTAGTTGTACAGTAAAAAAAATAATGAATTGGATTCTTCCCCAGAAAAAAGTAATTTATCACTTTATCTTGTTAATTTGTCTGTTATGTCTTTAGGATTAAAATATCTGGATAGCCTGCACATGACAAATTACGCACAGTATGATGATGTGCAAAATAGTGTACGAAGCCTACTCAGAAGATTAAATAAATGAACAACATCTTACCATTTATAATCTTTTCCCTTTCTTCTTTTCAAAGTTACTATCATTTCGACAACGAGAGGTAGAAAGAGGAATGTCATAAACCAGTAGATATTGTCATCTTTAACCAATGTCACTCTCCAAACTCCGATGAGTGAAATAAGAATGAAAAGCAACCTAGTAACTACCGCACACGAAAATTTGACCACAAACGCCATAATACTTAAGAATAAAGATTCGACAGCTCGTGTCCCGTTATTCCTGAAACTCCCACACACAGCCACTTGTACTCCAGCAGCAGCACAAACATTGACGTCATTTTAGCATGGGAATATAAAAACTTCAAAATAAAAGCCTGCATACCAAAACATTGCAATGTGGATAACGCATTCAAATGATATTGAATTTTAATCAATGGCCACTTTAATTGTGCCAAGAAAATGCTATAGGTAATTTATGAAAGCAAATAAAAAAATATGGCTTTCAAATTAGACCAATAATGAAAAAATACAATGTTGACATGTTGAGGATATTGGTCTGTAGATTGAAAACTTTTCTACCTGTATCAGTTAAAGTGGGGTGTAAAATACTCAGGAGGGTCTCTACTAACCAATATGTGTCGTTTTGGAGAGGGATTGTGTTGCACGGCCTGCTGCTGGCTTTTCACTCTGCCCCCTCTGAAGCGCAAAAAGCCATACGTAAAGTGGAAGTGACAGCGTTTTAACTACACTGAACAAAAATATAAACGCAACAGGATAAGTGTTGGTCCCATATTTCATAAGTTGAAATAAAATATCCTAGACATTTTCCATATGCACAAAAAGCTTATTTCTCTCCAATTTTATGAACAACTTTGTTTACATCCCCATTAGTGAGCATTTTGTCATGTTTTGTCATTGGTTATCATGTCTTGTCTCTGTGCTTCCCTTCTATTCGTTTCCCTCTGCTGGTCTTATTAGGTTCTTTCCCTCTTTCTATCCCTCTCTCCCCCTCCCTCTCTCCCTCTCTCGCTCTCTCTCTCTATCGTTCCGTTCCTGCTCCCAGCTGTTCCTCATTCTCCTAACTACCTCATTTACTCTTTTCACACCTGTCCCCTATTTTGCCCTCTGATTAGAGTCCCTATTTCTCCCTCTGTTTTCCGCTTCTGTCCTTGTCGGATCCTTGCTTGATGTTCGCTGTTCTGTGTCCTTGTTCCGCCCTGTCGTGTTTTACCTTCTTCAGATGCTGCGTGTGAGCAGGTGTCAATGTCAGCTACGGCCGGTGCCTTCCCGAAGCGACCTGCAGTCTGTGGTCGCGTCTCCAGTCATTCCTCTCTACTGACGAGTGGATTTCAGTTTTTCTGTTTTTGCATTAGGATTATCGCTTTTGTTTAAGACGTGAATAAAGACTCTGTTTCCGTTTAGTCGCTTTTGGGTCCTCATTCACCAGCATAACACATTTATCCTTTGCCAAGACAATCCATCCACTTGACAGGTGTGGCATATCAAGAAGCTGATTAAACAGCATGATCATTACACAGGTGCACCATGTGTTGGGGACAATTAAAGGCCACTCTAAAATGCGCAGTTTTGGAACACAACACAATGTCACAGATGTCTCAAGTTTTGAGGGAGCGTTCAATGGGCCTGCTGACTGCAGGTATTTCCATCAGAGCTGTTGCCAGAGAATTGAATGTTAATTTCTCTACCATAAGCCACCTCCAACATTGTTTTAGAGAATTTGGCAGTACGTCCAACCGGCCTCACATCCACAGACCACGTGTAACCCAGCCAGCCCAGGACCTCCACATCCGGCTTCATCACCTGCGTGATCATCTATGACCAACCACCTGGACAACTGAAGAATTTCTGCACAGAAACCGTCTCAGGGAAGCTCATCTGAGTGCTCGTCGTCCTCACCAAGGTCTTGACCCGACTGCAGTTTTGCATCGTAACCGACTTCAGTGGGCAAATTCTTACTTTCAATGGCCACATGCTCTTCATGGATGAATCTGTACCGGGCAGATGGCATTGTGTGGGGGAGCGGTTTGCTGATGTCAACATTGTGAACAGAATGCCCCATGGTGGCAGTGGTGTTATGTATGGGCAGGCATAATGGCAATTTGAATGAACAGAGATACCGTCATGAGATCCTGAGGCCCATTGTCCTGCCATTCATCCGCTGCCATCACCTCATGTTTCAGCATGATAACACACGCCCCTATGTTGTAAGGATCTGTAGACAATTCCTGAAAGCTGAACACTTCCCAGTTCTTCCATGACCTGAATACACACCAGACATGTCACCCATTGAGCATGTTGGGATGCTCTGGGCCGAGTGGCGCAGTGGTCTAAGGCACTGCATCTCAGTGCTAGAGGTGTCACTACAGACCCTGGTTTGATTCCAGGCTGTATCACAACTGGCTGGGATTAGGAGTCCCGTAGGGTGGTACACAATTGGCCCATTCTTAACTGACTTGCCTAGTTAAATTTTTAAAAAGTCGACTTAAAAATAAAAATAAATGTACGACAGCGTGTTCCAGTTCCCGCCAATATCCAGCAACTTAACACAGCCATTGAGAAGAGTGGGGCAACATTCCACAGGCCACATTCAACACCCTGATCAACTCTATGCGAAGGAGATTAGGCAAATGGTGGTCACATCAGGCACTGACAGGTTTTCTGATCCACTCCCCTAACTATATTTTTAAGGTATCTGTGACCAACAGATTCATATCTATACGAGATGTGAAATCCATAGATTGGGGTCTAATGAATGTATTCAATTTGTTGATATTCTTATATGAACTGACTTTCAAATTGTTGCATGTTGCATTTATATTTGTTTTTCAGTGTACTTACATATATGAAACAGACAATCATAATATCAGTAAAAAAATATCAATATCACAGTTTATGCTACAAAACAAACTTTGCAAGAGGTTCTAAAAATAGGTTCTATTTTACTCAAAAGTCCATGATGTATAGTAAGGCATTGTTGCCAGAATAGATGGATGCAGTTCAATGCATGATTAATATAATTCACCAATACATTTCTTGGTAGTCTAACAAATATTGCTATCAGGTTGTAAATCACAGCTGGCATGGTAAGTTTTTTTGCGTCCTCCAGCCATTCAGTATGCACTTTCAGTTTCACTCAATATTATGGACAAAACTGATTAATGTAACTTTAGCTAACTAAGGCTGCGAATGTCAATACAAATCAAACTATTTATTTATGCAGCTATTTATTTAGCAAGCTAAAAACTGCCTAACATTAGCTGCTGGGACAGCCTGGTCTTATAGCAACCGTAAATCCGAGACAATCAAATTAGTATGATAATATTTTACGTTTGGGATGGTTACTTAAGACATTAAGACAGATAGTTACTTATAACTTCTTATGGCTGGGGGCAGTATTGAGGAGCTTGGATTAATAAGGTGCCCAGAGTAAACTCCCTGCTACTCAGGCCCAGTTGCTAATTATATACATATTACTGGAAGATTTGGATAGAAATGTAAATGTAAATGTAAAACACTCTGAAGTTTCTAAAACGGTTTGAATGAAGTCTGTGAGTATAACAGAACTCATATGGCAGGCAAAAGCCTGAGAAGAAATCCAACCAAGAGGTGGGAAATTTGAGGTTTGTAGTTTTTCCAACTCATTGCCTATCGGATATACAGTGTCTATGGGGTCATATTGCACTTCCTAAACCTTCCACTAGATGTCAACCGTCTTCAGAACCTTGTTTGATGCTTCTAGTATGAAGGAGGGGGGAATGGGAGCTCAATGAGTCAGAGGTCTGCCAGAGAGGCATGAGCTGATCACGCGCCTTCACGTGAGAGTTGCATTCCATTGCATTTCTGAAGACAAAGGAATTCTCCGGTTGGAACATTATTGAAGATTTATGTTAAAAACATCCTAAAGATTGATTCTATACATCGTTTGACATGTTTCTACGGCCTGTAATGGAAATTTTTGACTTATCGTCTGGACCTAGTGATCGTGCCTCATGAATTTGCATTACTGCGCTAAACGCGCGATCAAAAAGGAGGTATTTGGACATAAATTATGGACTTTATCGAACAAATCAAACTTTTATTGTTGAACTGGGAATCCTGGGAGTGCATTCTGATGAAGATCATCAAAGGTAAGTGAATATTTATAATGCTATTTCTGACTTTGTTTACTCCACAACATGGCGGATATCTGTATGGTTCGTTTTGTTGTCTGAGCGCTGTACTCAGATTATTGCATGGTGTGCTTTTTCGGTAAAGCTTTTTTTAAATCTGACATAGCGGTTGCATTAAGGAGAAGTTTATCTAAAGTTCCATGTGTAACTCTTGTATCTTTTATCAATGTTTATTATGAGTATTTCTGTAAATTGATGTGGCTCTCTGCAAAATCACCAGATGTTTTGGAAGCAAAACATTACTGAACGTAACACGCCAATGTAAACTGAGATTTTTATATATAAATATGAACTTTATCGAACCAAACATACATGTATTGTGTAACATGAAGTCATATGAGTGTCATCTGATGAAGAAGATCATCAAAGGTTAGTGATTCATTTTATCTCTATTTCTGCTTTTTGTGACTCCTCTCTTTGGCTGGAAAAATTGCTGTGTTTTTCTGTGACTAGGTGCAGACCTAACATAATCGTTTGGTGTGCTTTCGTCATAAAGCTTTTTTGAAATCGGACACTGTGGTGGGATTAACAACAAATGTATCTTTAAAATGGTGTAAAATACTTCTGTTTGAGGAATTTTAATTATGAGATTTCTGTTGTTTTGAATTTGGCGCCCTGCACTTTCACTGGCTCATATCGATCCAGTTAGCGGGATCTAAACCATAAGAAGTTTTTTAAGGCAAAAACGAATGTAGAGTGGGCAGTAGAGGTGAATGGGTTGAGTATTACGCAAATGTTGATCAACCTAAATTCGCGAGTTCGAATCTAATTACTTTCGCATTTTAGCAACTTTTCAACTAGTCACTACTTTTTAGCTACTTTGCAACGACTTAGCATGTTAGCTAACCCTTTTAGTGAACCCTTCCCCTAACCCTAACCTTAAACCCTTTAGCCTATCTGCTAAAGTTAACCCTAACCGGTAGTCTAGCTAACGTTAGCAAGCTAGCTAATGTTTGCCCCCTAACTAAAATTCATAACATATCATATGTTTAGCAAATTCATAACAAATTGTATGTTTAGCTTAACATATCGTAAGTTTAGCAAATTCCTAACATTTTGTATGTTTTGAGAATTCGTAAGCATTCGTACAAATTACAATTCTTAGCATATCATAAGGAATGATTGACATCCGCAAAGGAATACATAACATATGAAACGCAACTTACAGTGCATTCGGAAAGTATTCAGACCCATTGACTTTTTCCACATGTTGTTATGTTATAGCCTTATTCTAAAATAGATTTTTTTAAATCCTCATTAATCTACTGTCATGACTTCCGCTGAAGTCGGTCCCTCTCCTTGTTCGGGCGGTGTTCGGCGGTCGACGTCACCGACCTTCTAGCCATCACTGATCCATTTTTCATTTTCGATTGGTTTTGTCTTGTCTTCCTTTACACCTGGTTCCAATCCCATCAATTACATGTTGTGTATTTAACCCTCTGTTTCCCCTCATGTCCTTGTTGGAGATTGTTTGATTGAATGTTTGTGTAGTATGTGTGGGTTTTGTACCCACTTTTTATTATTTTTGTATTTAAGTTTTGGAGTTTTGTGAAACACTGATTAAACAACTCCGTTTATACCAAGTTCGATTCTTCTGCGCCTGACTTCCCTGCCACCAAAACGCACCCATTACATCTACACACAATACCCCATAATGACAAAGCAAAAACGTTTTTTTAGAAAGTTCAGCAAATTTATTAAAGTTTTAAAAAAGAAATACCTTTTTTATATAAGTATTTCAGACCATTTGCTGAGTTCAATTGATTGGACATGATTTGGAAAGGCACACACCTGTCTATATAAGGTCCCACAGTTGACAGTGCATGTCAGAGCAAAAACCAAGCCATATATTAGACCTCAGGATAAGACAGACCCAGATGCAGACAGTTCGAAATAACACATGTTTATAATGATACAGGGGGCAGGCAAATGACAAGTCAAGGGCATGCAGAGGTCAGTAATCCAGGGCAGAGTCCAGACCTCCTCTCCTTCCTACGTTCCCATAGCCGCCCATCGATCCGGATGATCGAGATCCGTTGGTAGTTCCCAGGATGCTAGCTCGTCCTTAACTTCCTCCGACAATCCGTGCAGGAACATGTCGAACAGAGATTCCGGGTTCCAGGCTTAGCAGCCAATGTGTGGAAATCCACAGCATATTCTGCCACACTGTGGGAGTCTTGCTGGAGTAACTCCCGGAAGTCACCGTGATGAGGTATGCTATCTTCAAGCAGTCCGAGGGGAAGGAGGAGGGCTGCAGCTCGAAGATGAGGGAACACTGAGTGAGAAACGCCCGACAGGTTCCCGACTCTCCAACGAAGTGTTCCGGAGGAGGTAAGCCGGGTTGCCAGGGTGGCCAGGAGAGACGTGCTGATGACAGCTGGGTTACTGAGATCAATGGCAGGTAAAGGTTAGTAATCCATGGCAGAGTGAAGAGGTACTGAACGGCAGGCAGGCTCATGGTCAGGGCAGGCAGAATGGTCAAAAACCGTGACAACTAGAGAACAGAAACTAACAAGAAACAGGAGTACGGGGGAAAAATGCGGGTCGGCTTGACGAGACAAGATGAACTGGCAATACATTTACATTTACATTTAAGTCATTTAGCAGACGCTCTTATCCAGAGCGACTTACAAATTGGTGCATTCACCTTATGACATCCAATGGAACAGTCACTTTACAATAGTGCTCTAAATCTTAAAGGGGGGGGGGGGGGGGGGTGAGAGGGATTACTTATTCTATCCTAGGTATTCCTTAAAGAGGTGGGGTTTCAGGTGTCTCCGGAAGGTGGTGATTGACTCCGCTGTCCTGGCGTCGTGAGGGAGTTTGTTCCACCATTGGGGGGGCCAGCGCAACGAACAGTTTTGACTGGGCTGAGCGGGAGCTGTACTTCCTCAGTGGTAGGGAGGCGAGCAGGCCAGAGGTGGATGAACGCAGTGCCCTTGTTTGGGTGTAGGGCCTGATCAGAGCCTGGAGGTACTGAGGTGCCGTTCCCCTCACAGCTCCGTAGGCAAGCACCATGGTCTTGTAGTGGATGCGAGCTTCAACTGGAAGCCAGTGGAGAGAACGGAGGAGCGGGGTGACGTGAGAGAACTTGGGAAGGTTGAACACCAGACGGGCTGCGGCGTTCTGGATGAGTTGAAGGGGTTTAATGGCACAGGCAGGGAGCCCAGCCAACAGCGAGTTGCAGTAATCCAGACGGGAGATGACAAGTGCCTGGATTAGGACCTGCGCCGCTTCCTGTGTGAGGCAGGGTCGTACTCTGCGGATGTTGTAGAGCATGAACCTACAGGAACGGGCCACCGCCTTGATGTTGGTTGAGAACGACAGGGTGTTGTCCAGGATCACGCCAAGGTTCTTGGCGCTCTGGGAGGAGGACACAATGGAGTTGTCAACCGTGATGGCGAGATCATGGAACGGGCAGTCCTTCCCCGGGAGGAAGAGCAGCTCCGTCTTGCCGAGGTTCAGCTTGAGGTGGTGATCCGTCATCCACACTGATATGTCTGCCAGACATGCAGAGATGCGATTCGCCACCTGGTCGTCAGAAGGGGGAAAGGAGAAGATTAATTGTGTGTCGTCTGCATAGCAATGATAGGAGAGACCATGTGAGGTTATGACAGAGCCAAGTGACTTGGTGTATAGCGAGAATAGGAGAGGGCCAAGAACAGAGCCCTGGGGGACACCAGTGGTGAGAGCGCGTGGTGAGGAGACAGATTCTCGCCACGCCACCTGGTAGGAGCGGCCTGTCAGGTAGGACGCAATCCAAGCGTGGGCCGCGCCGGAGATGCCCAACTCGGAGAGGGTGGAGAGGAGGATCTGATGGTTCACAGTATCGAAGGCAGCCGATAGATCTAGAAGGATGAGAGCAGAGGAGAGAGAGTTAGCTTTAGCAGTGCGGAGCGCCTCCGTGATACAGAGGAGAGCAGTCTCAGTTGAATGACTAGTCTTGAAACCTGACTGATTTGGATCAAGAAGGTCATTCAGAGAGAGATAGCGGGAGAGCTGGCCAAGGACGGCACGTTCAAGAGTTTTGGAGAGAAAAGAAAGAAGGGATACTGGTCTGTAATTGTTGACATCGGAGGGATCGAGTGTAGGTTTTTTCAGAAGGGGTGCGACTCTCGCTCTCTTGAAGACGGAAGGGACGTAGCCAGCGGTCAGGGATGAGTTGATGAGCGAGGTGAGGTAAGGGAGAAGGTCTCCGGAAATGGTCTGGAGAAGAGAGGAGGGGATAGGGTCAAGCGGGCAGGTTGTTAGGCGGCCGGCCGTCACAAGACGCGAGATTTCATCTGGAGAGAGAGGGGAGAAAGAGGTCAGAGCACAGGGTAGGGCAGTGTGAGCAGAACCAGCGGTGTCGTTTGACTTAGCAAACGAGGATCGGATGTCGTCGACCTTCTTTTCAAAATGGTTGACGAAGTCATCTGCAGAGAGGGAGGAGGGGGGGAGGAGGATTCAGGAGGGAGGAGAAGGTGGCAAAGAGCTTCCTAGGGTTAGAGGCAGATGCTTGGAATTTAGCGTGGTAGAAAGTGGCTTTAGCAGCAGAGACAGAGGAGGAAAATGTAGAGAGGAGGGAGTGAAAGGATGCCAGGTCCGCAGGGAGGCGAGTTTTCCTCAATTTCCGCTCGGCTGCCCGGAGCCCTGTTCTGTGAGCTCGCAATGAGTCATCGAGCCACGGAGCGGGAGGGGAGGACCGAGCTGGCCTGGAGGATAGGGGACATAGAGAGTCAAAGGATGCAGAGAGGGAGGAGAGGAGGGTTGAGGAGGCAGAATCAGGATCAGGATCAGAATCAGGTTTGAGCGGAGGGAAGAGATGATAGGATGGAAGAGGAGAGAGTAGCAGGGGAGAGAGAGCGAAGGTTGGGACGGCGCGATACCATCCGAGTAGGGGCAGTGTGGGAGGTGTTGGATGAGAGCGAGAGGGAAAAGGATACAAGGTAGTGGTCGGAGACTTGGAGGGGAGTTGCAATGAGGTTAGTGGAAGAACAGCATCTAGTAAAGATGAGGTCGAGCGTATTGCCTGCCTTGTGAGTAGGGGGGGAAGGTGAGAGGGTGAGGTCAAAAGAGGAGAGGAGTGGAAAGAAGGAGGCAGAGAGGAAAGAGTCAAAGGTAGACGTGGGGAGGTTAAAGTCGCCCAGAACTGTGAGAGGTGAAAGGAAGCTTATCAAGGCATCAAGCTCATTGATGAACTCTCCGAGGGAACCTGGAGGGCGATAAATGATAAGGATGTTAAGCTTGAAAGGGCTGGTAACTGTGACAGCATGGAATTCAAAGGAGGCGATAGACAGATGGGTAAGGGGAGAAAGAGAGAATGACCACTTGGGAGAGATGAGGATCCCGGTGCCACCACCCTGCTGACCAGAAGCTCTCGGGGTGTGCGAGAACACGTGGGCGGACGAAGAGAGAGCAGTAGGAGTAGCAGTGTTGTCTGTGGTGATCCATGTTTCCGTCAGTGCCAAGAAGTCGAGGGACTGGAGGGAGGCATAGGCTGAGATGAACTCTGCCTTGTTGACCGCAGATTGGCAGTTCCAGAGGCTACCGGAGACCTGGAACTCCACGTGGGTCGTGCGCGCTGGGACCACCAGAGTAGGGTGGCCGCGGCCACGCGGTGTGGAGCGTTTGTATGGTCTGTGCAGAGAGGAGAGAACAGGGATAAACAGACACATAGTTGACAGGCTACAGAAGAGGCTACGCTAATGCAAAGGAGATTGGAATGACAAGTGGACTACACGTCTCGAATGTTCAGAAAGTTAAGCTACGTAGCAAGAATCTTATTGACTAAAATGATTAAAATGATACAGTACTGCTGAAGTAGGCTAGCTGGCAGTGGGTGCGTTGTTGACACTACACTAATCAAGTCGTTCCGTTGAGTGTAATAGTTTCTGCAGTGTTGCTATTCGGGGGCTAGCTGGCTAGCTAGCAGTGTTGTTTACGTTACGTTGCGTTAAAAGAACGACAATAGCTGGCTAGCTAACCTAGAAAATCGCAAGGCAAACAGACAACACAGGTATAAATGCACCAGGGTTAATGGGGAAGATGGGCAACACCTGGGTGGAGACAAGCACAAAGACGGGTGAAACAGATCAGGGTGTGACACCATGAGGTCGAAGGTACTGTCCTTAGAGCTCTGAGACAGGATTGTGTCGAGGCACAGATCTGAAGGAGGGTACCAAAAACTTTATGCAACATTGAAGGTCTCCAAGAACATAGTGGCCTCCATAATTCTTAAATGGAAGAAGTTTGGAAACACCAAGACTCTTCCTAGAGCTGGCCATCCAGTCAAACTGAGCGATCGGGGGAGAAGGGCCTTGGTCAGGGAGGTGACCAAGAACCCGATGGTCACTCTGACAGATCTCCAGAGTTATGTGGAGATGGGAGAACTCTGGAGAGATGGCATGGGCTCTGTGGAGAGATGGGCTCTGTGGAGATGGGAGAACCTTCCAGAAGGACTACCATCTCTGCAGCACTCCACCAATCATGCCTTTATGGTAGAGTGGCCAGATGGAAGCATTTTGATATGTTTTATTGTACAGTGAGTGCTATGGATGTATTGTTACAGGGAAACTGTGTTATTTTGTTAGCTGGACGGTGGATAGTTCAAAGAGGAGCAATACAGGGGTACGCACCTAACATTTAAATTTAGTTGATTAGATTAGTATCTGGGTGTGTTTTCCTGTCTTTAGTTTCTATTAGCAAAGTGCAAAGAAATGCTAATTCAGGTTGGGGGTGAGTTTCTGCTTGAATTTTGTTAAATGGGCAGTGAATTTGCTCATATTTTAAGAACTTGCTTCAAAACTCCTGCATCTTAGATAACATGAGTATTTTTATCTTCCTATGACACTCCCACAATCTAATCCATTCTTTGTGCTGCAAAACTGAGCAGTAAACACACTCCTCAAGCCTCGTGAATATTTGATGAGGGGCTGTGTACTTACAGTTATGAACAAAACAAAACACAAAAATCCAAAAATGTAATAGATTTTGTTGCTGTTTATTACATGTCCAATTTTGACACAATAAATGAGAAAAAAGGTTGATTTCAGATTTTCATTGTTAAAATTCAGAAAAGTCGCATTTTGAATCAAATTGGCAGTAGTCCCACTAAGTGCAAACTAGATGGGATGGCGTATCGCTGCAGAATGCTATGGTAGCCTTGCTGGTTAAGTGTGCCTTGAATTCTAAATAATAAATAAGTCACCAGCAAAGAATCCCCACATCATCATACCGCCTCCTCCATGCTTCACGGTGGGAACCACACATGCAGCGATCATCCATTCACCTACTCTGCGTCTCACAAAGACACAGTGGTTGGTTACAAAAAAATCAAACCAAAGGACAGATTACCACCGGTCTAATGTCCATTGCTCATTTTTCTTGGCCCAAGCAAGTCTCTTCTTATTATTGATGTCCTTTAGTAGTGGTTACTTTGCAGCAATTCGACCATGAAGGTCTGATTTACGCAATCTCAACTGAACAGTTGATGTTGAGATTTGTCTGTTGTTATTTGAACTCTGTGAAGCATTTATTGGGCTGCAATTTCTGAGGCTGGTTACTCTAATGAACTTATCTTCTGCAGCAGAAGTAACTCGGGGTCTTCCTTTCCTGTGGCGGTCCTCAATAGAGACAGTTTCATCATAGAGCTGGATGGTTCTTGCGACTGCACTTGAAGAAACTTTCAAAGTCCTTGAAATGTTCCATATTGACTGACCTTCATGTCTTAAAGTAATGATGGACTGGCGTTTCTCTTTGCTTATTTGAGCAGTTCTTGACATTATGGAATTCGTCTTTCACCAAACAGGGCTATCTTCTGTATACAACCCCTAACTTGTCACAACACAACCGATGGGCTCAAACTCATTAAGAAATTCCACAAATTAACTTTTTACAAGGCATACCTGTTAATTGAAATGCATTCCAGGTGACTACCTCATGAAGCTGGTTGAGAGAATACCAAGAGTTTGCAAAGCTGTCATCAAGGCAAAAGGTGGCTACTTTGAAGAATCTCAAATATAAAACATATTTTGATTTGTTTAACACTTTTTTGGTTGCTACATGGTTCCATGTGTTATTTCACAGTTTTAACATCTTCACTACTATTCTACAATGTAGAAAATAGTAAAAAGAAAGAAAAACCCTTGAATGAGTAGTTGTGTCCAAACTTTTGACTGGTACTGTATGTAAATAAGGTATTTCTGTCTTGCATTTTTTATACATTTGCAAACATTTCTAAAAACCTGTTTCTGCTTTGTCATCATGGGGTATTGTGTGTAGATTGATGAGGAACTTTTTTTATTTAATCAATTTTAGAATGAGGCCATAACGTAATAAAATGTGGAAAAAGTCAACGGGTCTGAATACTTTCCGAATGCATGACATAAATATCTTAATCTGACTCACGGGACTGTACTTGCTCACTGATTTCAGAGGTTCTGTGAAAGCCATCATTACATTATTCATAAAAACTCCTGCTGTGTCCTCAATGTTTGTAGATTCTATAGAGATTTGATAGTCATTAGCCTTTGATATGTACTACACAGTCCTGTTCCAAAACTAACAATATTTGGTTAGTAGAGATCCTTCTGAGTATTTCCCACCCCACTTTAAGTGAGACAGGTATTTTTACTATTTTCTACAAGTTCCTAATGTTTGGTATACTCTGTGTATTAAAGTGTATTGCATTGGGGTCTGTATGGAGGGGTTGGAGAACAAAGTGCTGCTGTGGATGTGCAACACAGCCCCATTAAAAAAATGAACCATATTTGGTTAGTAGAGACCCTACTGAGTATGTCATACCCCGCTTTAGTTGCGACCTGTAGAAAAGGTCTCTCTATACAAGCCAATAAGCATTGACAGGTGTGGGTGGAAGTAAGGAGTCACCAGAGACTCATTTAAGTTTTGCAGACTCTATTGAGTAATTCTAATAACATATATTTTTATTTTATTAGAAGTGTATTTCTTTAAATATAGCCTACACAATAGCTTTCAACTTACAAAAGAAATGCTGATACAATATATACAAATAATTGGGTCAAATTATCCATTCATTTTTTTAAAGACAGTTGCAGTGCTCTGAAAAACTAGAGTGCAAAAAATATCGATATTTCCTACGTTTACCATGGCTTTGCTGTGGGTCTCTTATTTTGAGAAAAAAAATCCACGATCGTGCTGCCAGCATAATATCCTGCTGCTAGGAGTACGGTAATCACACAGCGACCAAAGTTTACACTCCTCCCCAAAATGGGGTCTCGTTTTTGATTTACGTGTTGCATGACAATAGTGACATCCAATGCAGCCAAACACAATTAGGCTACATGTTGTGTACACAACCAAAAGGCTATTTATTTATTTGATCGAATTGTCAGGGATTTAAATGTGCAACTTTGTACTGAAGAGGGCAGCATTGCAGGGCTTAAAATGTAAAATGCCTACTGTTATATATCTTTTTTATATTAGGCAATAAATTATTTGATTATGATAGATGTATTTCAATTAGGCTATACACAAGCTCAAAGGAAAATACGATAACACAGAAGATATTCACTGGAATGGCTTATCAAATGATTTTGAACATTAACATGCAATTAAAAGTAAATAAATAAACATCTATAGTGACTTGTATACCACTTTACAGACACACTACTGAACGTAAATTAAACTTTGGCATCTACGAGTTTAATTAAAGATGGCCATGATCTCTGCTCCTGTGAGATAGCCTAGGCCCCCTCAAGGTGACCATGTCTGTGTATTTTGAAATATATCTATGGACAGAGGGAAGAGAGGACATTGAGAAAGACCTAACATAATAACCAAATGTACGTTTTTATCTGATTACATCTGCAGTATGGCGTTCTTAAGAAATTATTAGGCCTATATTCCATATCTTAGTCACTGATACATCCAACTATGAAATAGAGATGTGCTCATTTCCTGTGACTTAGAATGTTATATACAGGAAAAAGCATAGGACTATATTAAAGGACAAGCTGTTCTGTGAGACATATTGCAATAATTTGAGGCCTGAATATTTCAGGACCTTTGGGAGATTGAGGCAGACACATGCTATATACTGCACAGACAATTCAACCCACAAGTAATTGATTCTAGCAGTGAACGTTGGAAGTATTTGGATATGACCATATAAACATATATTATTGTGCTTTAATAAAAATCGAATCAAATCTAATTTTATTAGTCACATGTGCTGAATATAACAGTGAAATGCTTACCTACGAACCCCTAACCAACAGCGCAGTTTAAAAAAAATATGGATAAGAATAAAAACTAAAAGTAACAAGTAATTAAAGAGCAGCAGTAAAATAACAATAGCGAGACTATATACAGGGGGTACCAGTACAGAGTCAATGTGCGGGGCCACCGGTTAGTTGAGGTATAGTCTGAGTAGCCATTTGGTTAGGTGTTCAGGATTTCGAAGTTGGTTAGACGCCTCTTGGACCTAGACTTGGCGCTGCAGTACTGCTTGCCGTGCGGTAGCAGAGAGAACAGTCTATGACTAGGGTGGCTGGAGCCTTTGACCATTTTTAGGGGCTTCCTCTGCCACCGTCTGGTATAGAGGTCCTGGATAGCAGGAAGCTTGGCCCCGGTGATGTACTGGGCCGTTCGCCTCTGTAGTGCCTTGCGGTCGGAGGCCGAGCATTTGCCATACCAGGAACAGGTCAGGATGCTCTCGATGGTGCAGCTGTAGAACCTTTTGAAGATCTGAGGACCCATGCTAATTATTTTCAGTCTCCTGAGAGGGAATAGGCCATGTTAGTTTGTTGGTGATGAAGACACCAAGGAACTTGAAGCTCTCAACCTGCTCCACTGCATCCCCGTCGATGAGAATGGGGGGTGTTCGGTCCTCCTTTTCCTATAGTCCACAATCATCTCCTTTGTCTTGATCACGTTGAGGGAGAGGTTGTAGTCCTGGCCTCTGACCTCTTCCCTATAGGCTGTCTCGTCGTTGTCGGTGATCAGGCCTACAAATGTTGTGTCATCGGCAAACTTAATGATGGTGTTGGAGTCGTGCCTGGCCATGCAGTCATGAGTGAACAGGGAGTACAGGAGGGGACTAAGCACGCACCCCTGAGAGGCCCCTATGTTGAGGATCAGCGTGGCGGATGTGTTGTTACCTATCCTTACCACCTAGGGGGCGGCCCGTCAGGAAGTCCAGGATCCAGTTGCAGAGGGAGGTGTTTAGTCCCAGGGTCCTTAGTTTATTGATGAGTTTTGAGGGCATTATGGTGTTGAACTCTAAGCTGTAGTCAATGAATAGCATTGTCACATAGGTGTTCCTTTTGTCCAGGTAGGAAAGGGAAGTGTGTTGGGGTGATATGCAAATTGGAGTGGGTCTAGGGTTTCTGGGGTTTCTGGGATAATGGTGTGAGCCATGCCTTTCGAAGCACTTCATGGCAACAGACTTGAGTGCTACGGTTCAGTCGTCGTTTAGGCAGGTTACGTTAGTGTTCTTGGGCACAGGAACTATGGTGGTCTACTTAAAACATGTTGGTATTACAGACTTATTAAAATAATCTAATGAAGATGTTTGCACAGTATGCCTTTTTAGTGTGTGTGATTAAGCTTGCCTTTTCCAGTCAATGCCTTTATAAATGAAGAAAATAACTGGCCTATTTACTGTTCAATTATGAAATGAACGACTTAAACAACTGGATCTCGTTGTGACCATCGGGCTGTATTTGCTATCTGAGCATACTATGTGAAAATAGGGCCCTAAGCGACTGCTGATGTTGCTTACACCTGCAGCCGGCCCAGCTCATGATGTGCATGCCACGTCCTGACCTTTGTTCCTTTTTATTATGACTCTATTTTAGTTTGGTCAGGGCGTGAGTTGGGGTGGGCATTCTATGTTTTGTGTTTCTGCACCTAACAGGACTGTTTCGTTTTCGTTCATTCTCTTTGTTATTTTGTTTTGTGTTCAGTTTAAATAAAAATAACATGAACACTTACCACGCTGCGCTTTGGTCCACACCTTCTTCATACGACGACCGTTACAGTGCAAGAATATCCAGCCTTGAGGGCCTGAAATACAATCATTCATCAAAATACAACATGCAAGACTGAGACATCCATAAATATATGCAGCAGACACAGACTTTTGATTCAAATCAACAGCTTGCAATCATTATTTTAAAGTGATGAAGTCCCTTTGG
The DNA here is from genome assembly GCF_021184085.1 of Oncorhynchus gorbuscha. Taxonomy (NCBI): domain Eukaryota; kingdom Metazoa; phylum Chordata; class Actinopteri; order Salmoniformes; family Salmonidae; genus Oncorhynchus; species Oncorhynchus gorbuscha. The sequence continues at coordinate 11,482,253 of NC_060180.1, read as the reverse complement.
TCCATTGCATTAATTCGATTTTTTTATGCATGAACATTCTGTATACGTCCTACATATTTAAACCACTTATAACACAACAAATATACCCTTGGTTAGATGGGTTTTCCTCCAATAACAAAATATGTCTCTATCTGAACCTTTAATATTTGAAGCCAAATTTGAATAATATATACAAATGGATATTTCTGACTGTGATTACAATTTTATATATTCAAACACAAATTCAATATCGGTAGAGCTCCCAAGGAAATTATTCACCACTTTCAATTCAGCGAGGGATGGTAAGACACACAGGATGCAATGTTCTCTTTGCCTATTTGGCTGCAGAGCTGATTCTAATTCAAATCAATTCCCTGCCAGTGAAAGAGGAAACAGTAGGAAGGGTAGTGACCTTGGAAACGGGACAGACTTTTCCTGTCTTTGTTCCAAATTGTCTGTCTACTTGAACTTCCATAATATGACATTACAATGATAATTGCAACACCACAAGGATGGGAGCATTCAAACTACCCATCTGCTAATATTCACAACAGGCTTGAGAATAAATGTAAAATGCTTTGTAAATGAAAATAAATATTAAAGCTCCAATTTGTTTTGCATAGAGGATCTCAGCAAGATTATTTTTGGATTGTGAAATGTACTGTATGTTACAGTTTAGTGAACAAAATGCCCATCTAGCTTTAGTCTAAAGTGATATCCCATTCCCTGTCTGGTAGCTACTTAGCACTGGTATGTACTTTCCATTGGAATGGTCCAGATAATTCCTTGGGAGAGATCGTGAGCGGAGCAAAGAAACAAAACCACTGATATGTAAACAGAGATAGGTTTCCCAGCTGCCACATTCCCGCCTGCAATAACAAGGCTTCTGTGCTTCATTTAGTAATAATAATGACACTAATGAAGATTGTCATTTGCTGTGTCAGGGAAAAAACTGAATGATCTTGCATAAAGGAGCATAGGGCATCCACCTAACTTGTTTTGTGTGCAAGGGCTTCTGCCTCAAGGAAAAAATACTAGGAGATTCCACCTTATTGAGGTCTTGTGGGATACTGTGTGGTTTTAGAACTCTGGGGAATTGGCCAGGGTAGTTCAGAAAAATATACTTGTTGAGGTTTGAATTACAGTAGAATGTATCAATCTGCACAGATGTTTTTGTATTGATGTTATAACTGTGTAACTGTTAAATGATTATATTTTGGTGTATTACAGGGAGAGTTCTGATGACAAATTATCAATAGCATATCCGATTATGATTGGAGAATGTAACTACATAATTATTAATAGAAAAAATGCATACAATTCTCTTCACTTTTATTTTATGTACTCTTTTTCTCTCCAATTGGTAGTTATAGTCTTGTCCCATCGCTGCAACTCCCCTACGGACTCAGGTGAGGCGAAGGTCGAGAGCCATGAGTCCTCCAAAACATGGCCTTGCCAAGCCGCACTGCTTCTTGACACACTGCTCTCTTAACCCGGAAGCCAGCCGCACCAGTGTGTCAGAGGAAACACCATACAACTGGCGACTGAAGTTAGCGAGCATGCGCCCGGCCCACCACAGGAGTCGCTAGTGCGCGATGGGACAAGGAAATCCCGTCTGGCCAAACCCTACCCTAAAGCGGACAACATTGGGCCAATTGTACACCGCCTTATGGGTCTCCCGGTCAGCTGGGATCAAACCCAGGTCTGTAGTGACGCCTCAAGCGCTGCGATGCAGTGCCTTAGACTGCTGCGCCACTTGGTAGGCATACAATTCTGTTCTGTGATCAAACAGCTGGCAGTGATTTCCTTGACTTTTAGGAAAGGGGCCTGCAAGGTCAAATCAAGAAACATTTTATGCTTACTTACGGGCCCTTCCCAACAATGTTATGCTGGTGAATGAGGACCCAAAAGCGACTTAACGAAAACAGAGTCTTTATTCCAGTATATGACAAAAGTAATAATCCTGGAAAATCAAGAAGAAAACAAAACAGGAAAAAAATTAAATCCACTCGTAGTAACGAGGACAGACTGGAGACTCGACCATTGACTGCAGGTTGCTTCGGGAAGGCACCGACCGTAGCAGACTAAGACACCTGCTCACACGCAGCATCTGAAGGAGACAAAACACGACAGGGCGAGACAAGGACACAGAACTGCGAACATCGTACAAGGATCCGACAAGGACAGAAGCGGAAAACAAGGGGAGAAATAGGGACTCTAATCAGAGGGCAAAATAGGGGACAGGTGTGAAAAGAGCAAATGAGTGAGTTAGGAGAATGAGGAACAGCTGGGAGCAGGAACGGAACGACAGAGAGAAGAGAGAGAGGGAGGGGGAGAGAGAGGGACAGAAAAAGGGAACGAACCCAACAAGACCAGCAGGGGGAAACGAACAGAAGGGAAAGCACAAGGACAAGACAATATATGACAAAACATGACAAACAATGCAGAGAGACAGAAAATAGAGATGTACAGAGGTAATTGAGGTAGATATGTACAACACTAGTCAAAAGTTTGGATACACTCATTCAAGGAGTTTTCTTTATTTTTACTATTTTCTACATTGTAGAATAATAGTGAAGACAGCAAAACTATGAAATAACACACATGGAATCATATAGTAACCAAAAAAGTGTTAAACAAATCTAAATATATTTAATATTTGAGATTCTTTAAAGTAGCCACCCTTTGCCTTGATGAAAACTTTGCACACTCTTGGCATTCTCTCAACCAGCTTCATGAGGTCACCTGTAATGCATTAGCAGGTGTGCCTTGTTAAAAGTTCATTTGTGGAATTTCTTTCCTTCTTAATGCGTTTGAGCCCACCAGTTGTGTTGTGACAAGGTATACAGAAGGTAGGGGTGGAAAACATTTCAGGTGACGCTGGTTGAGAGAATGCCAAGAGTGTCCAAATCTGTCATCAAGGCAAAAGGTATTATTTGATAGTTTTGATGTCTTCACTATTATTCCACAATATCGAAAATATTAAAAATAAAAAATAAAAAACCTTGAATGAGTAGGTGTTCCCAAACTTTTGACTGGTACTGTTCATATAACTAGGAATAAAGTGACTTGGCAACAGGATCGATCAAAAACAGTAGCAGCTGCGTATGTGATGAGTTAAGACGTTTTTACAAAAACAGAAAGTCTGGGTAGCTATTTTATTAACTATTTAACAGACTATTTAACAGTCTTATGACTTGAGGGTAGAAGTTGTTAAGGGTTCTGTTGGTTCCAGACTTGGTGCATCAATACTGCTTGCCATGCTGTTGAAGAGCGAACAGTCTATGACTTGGGTGCTGGAGTCTTTGATAATTTTTAGAGAAATCCTCTGACATGTCCTGGTATAGAGGTCCTAGATGGCAGGGAGCTCGGCCCCAGTGATGTACTGGGCTGTACTCACTACCCTCTGTAGCGCTTTGCGGTCAGATGCCAAACAGTTGCCATACCAAGTGGTGATGCAGCCAGTCAAGATGCTCTCAATGGTGCAGCTGTGGAACTTTTCAAAGATCATGCCAAATCTTTTTAGCCTCCTGAAGGGGAAGAGGCATGGTGGTGCCTTCTTCACGACTGTGTTGATGAGGGTGGATCATGATAGATCCTTATTGATGTGGACACCGAGAAACTTGATGCTCTTGACACATTCTACTACCGCTCCTTCGATGTGAATGGGCCGTCCTCGGCCTTCCATTTCCTGTAATCCACGATCAGCTCCTTGGTCTTGCTGACGTTGAGGGAGAGGTTGTTGTCCTGGCACCACGCTGGTGGATGTGTTATTGCCTACCCTCACCACCTGGGGGCGCCCCCTTAGGAAGTCCAGTATCCAATTGCAGAGGGAGGTGTTCAGTCCCAGGGACCTTAGCTTAGTGATGAGCTTGGTGGGTTCTATGGTGTTGACCGCTGAGCTGTAGTCAATGAACAGTATTCTCACATAGGTGTTCCTCTTGTCCAGGTGATAAAGGGCAGTGTGGAGTGCAATAGTGATTGCGTCATTGTGGATCTGTTGGGACGGTATGCAAATTGGAATGGGTCAAGGGTGTCTGAGATGATGTTGTTGATGTGAGCCATGACCAGCCTTTCAAAGCATTTCATGGCTACAGATGTGAGTGCTACAGGGTGAGAGTCATTTAGGCAGTTTACCTTGGTGTTCTTGGGCACAGGGACTATGACGGTCTGTCTGCTTTAAACATGTAGATATTGCGTGGTTGTTAAATGGGAGGTATTTCATTTAAATTCTATTGATTGTCATGTAATAGTCAGCAAAGCACTCCACAACACATTTGCCAGTTGGTTTGATGCGAATTTGTTGTGCCAGCAATAAGCTCTCTGAGGACATATTTATGAACAACATCTGTTTCTCAGGGAAGGACATCTAGATTAGAGCACACGTTTGAAAATTATAACAACACATAATAATAATAATAAATGCCATTTAGCAGACACTTTTATCCAAAGCAAATTATAGTCATGCATACATACATTTTATGTATGGGTGGTCCTGGAAATTGAACCCCACTACCCTGGCATTACAAATGCCATGCTCTACCAACTGAGCTACAAAGGATCACATGACCCTGTCATAATGATGATCCCTACAGTGAACCATCTATCCGTTTGTCTAGCTCTATATGAACTAGGTTCATGATAGATGTCCCGAAATGAACATCGTAAAGATAATAGGCTGCTTCTATATTACCTTTCTTTAAACAGCAGGTTCAAGGGTGAGCAGGTGGCATTAATGGTTTGATTGCACTGGCCTTGATCTTCTGCCTAGTCACAGGGCTCTGTTTAAACTGTATAAAGTAACACATGTCAAGCATTTGCATGGGAGAAGTTGGACATAAATGGTTAACACATGACTCATTCGTCGAGCCCTACAGCTGCATTGGCTCCAGAGTTATTGGACAAATATAATTTGCCTCAAAGCTATTCCTCAAAGCTTTTCAAATGTGGGATCTGAAATAAAGAGACAGAGAGGGGATTTGCTGTAAAGAATAGTGTTCCATGTATTTTGTTCCATGTACATTTTTCCTTTACTCCTTGTTGAATCATTATGAATTTGACAACTCTTATACTGTCAGCATTAGAAATCAAAACAAGGCTCAGGGTTGCTACTTGGCTCATGTTCCCTCACAGTAAACAGCTCACAGATGTTTAACATTGATATTAACGATCTAAATTTGCCCTCTGTTGAAAAACCGAAGCTTAGCAGGGATTATGTTCTTCTCAACCAATTAGACAGCAGTACTACCATCTAATTTAGCTTGAGTGAAGTTTACAGTGAATGGTTTTTGCATAGGTCATTAGCTGTCTCAAAATACCCTGTCACCATAGCAACTTCAAGTGAGTTCTAAATTGCCATATAAAATGGATAAATTATTAATGCTGAGTGGTTTGCTTATGTGCTTTGTTCTGAACACTGTTTTCACATTTCCTCTGCATTTGGACTATAGCTATAATTCATAATTTGTTTCCTCATCACTGTCACTCCCTATGAAATGTACCACCTTGATTAAACATATTACAAAAACCTTAATTGATTCTGCATAAAGACTTTCTACAGAGGTGTGACATGACTATTGAAGTTGAGGAGGCCACTCATTTTTATCACTTGTACTTTATTGAATATACTGTATAAGTCGCTCTGGATAAGAGCGTCTGCTAAATGACTTAAATGTAAATGTAATAATATACACTGAGTGTACAAAACATTAAGAACACCCTCCTAATATTTTTGTCCATAGAACAGCATTAATTTGTCAGGGCATGGACTCCTCTACAAGGCCCATGTTGACTCCAATGCTACCCACAGTATAGCTTCCGTCCCTCTCCTCACCCCAACCTGGGCAAGAACCAGGGACCCTCTGCACACATCAACCACAGTCACTCACAAAGCATCGTTACCCATCGCGCCACAAAAGCCACGGCCCTTGCAGAGCAAGGGGAACAACTACTTCTAGGTCTCAGAGCGAGTGATGTCACCGACTGAAACACTATTAGCGCGCACCACCGCTAACTAAATGTAACTAGCTAGCCATTTCACATCACCCACATATAGTTTGCTGGTTGTCCTTTGGTTGTTGGACCATTCTTGATACACATGGGAAATTGTTAAGCCTGAAAAACCCAACAGCATTGCAGTTCTTGACACAAACCAGTGTGCCTGGCACCTACTACCATACCCCATTCAAAGGCACTCAAATATTTTGTCTTGCACATTCACCCTCTGAATGGCACATATACACAATCCATGTCTCAATTGTCTCAAGGATTAAAAAATCCTCCTTTAACATGTCTCCTCCCCTTCATCTACACTGATTGAAGTGAATTTAACAAGTGACATCAATAAGGGATCATATAGTTCACCTAGATTCACCTGGCCAGTCTATGTCATGGAAAGAGCATGTGTTCTTAATGTTTTGTACACTCAGTGTAGAAATGAAAATACATTGAATCTCGCCACCAGTGTCCCCATTTAAAGTCCAATTCAAATCCCACAACCTCCCAGTTCACCAGGACTTTGGTCCTACTACTACTGACGATCTATACACAGTATACTGTATTATATTAGCTGCCAGAGAGTAATAAAAATGCTAAATATATACAACTAAGGCAGCATTCAGAAGTCAACTTTGATGGTTCCTTTTAATTATGTTTTCACAGTAGAAGTCTTTGAGTCATCAGGGTCTTGTAAATTATCAATTTACCAGCAGCTGTAAATCAAGGCAACAACCTTCTTCAATCATTCTCCTCTTCTAGAGTTAAACACCAGATATTTGCATAATACATTATTCATTATTCCGCTAATCCCAATTTCAGATGGAGAGATAGTGTGTATGGTTGGGTAGTATTCTGTAGGTAGTTAGCAAATTCAGATTTACGCAGTGCTTTCATTCCTGATGTAATTTGCATATTATATCGCTGCAATACATCTGCAGTGATGTTAACACTTATATTCACTAGAATATGTGTTTTGTGATGCATGATTACATTCCTGTGACGCTTAATAAAATGACTCACTTGACATTATCAAACAATTCAGCTGTAATAAGGGCTGTGAATATTAAATTGCATTTTGCAATCAATTAATTCATTATAATGGCAGCCATTCAGACCACATTTGAGAATAATCATTTATGTTATAAATGATGATAAGTAAGATGCATTTAGACATACAACATTGACTACGGATCCTAATGGGGATGCAATGACCTGTTTGAGATGTTAGGACTATAAGGTTCTATCTGATATTTGTGTCGAAAGAGTTAGTCACATATAATAGATATTCGTATGTCTGTGAAGTTAGATTTTTTTTTAAGGTACATTTTAAGTTAAAAAAATGAAAAAAAGTTATATCTGCAATCCAATTACAATCCTGAACAAATACAGACCAATCAGAACACATGTCTTTGCCATCTGTCACGTTCTGACCTTAGTTCTTTTGTTATATCTTTGTTTTAGTATGGTCAGGGCGTGAGTTGGGTGGGTTGTCTATTTCTGTGTTTGGCCTGGTATGGTTCTCAATCAGAGGCAGCTGTCAATCGTTGTCCCTGATTGAGAACCATACTTAGGTAGCCTGGTTTCACTTTTGAGTTGTGGGTGATTATTTTCCGTGTCAGTGTTTGTTTCCACACGGGACTGTTTCATTTGTTTCGGTTATTCACATTGTTATTTTGTAGTTTAGTGTTCATGTAAATAAAGTATCGTTATGGACACTTACCACGCTGAACATTGGTCCGATCTCTCTGTCAGAAGAAGAGGACGAGCGTTACACCATCTCCCTCTTACATATGGTCTAGGCTAACCTAGCCAGCAATAATGACATGCAAGCAAAAAACAACACCGGCAGAAATCTTAAAGTAAATGATGTTGTCACATCGTTGTTCAGTGATGACAGTAATTCATCTGATGATCATTATACATAGAACCTTTTGGTTGAACCCAGATAGAACCTTATGGCTCTGAAATGTCAATCTGCTACTGCACCCTCTAAAAAAACGGATTTACAAATGTCTCAGGATTTGGATACTCTGTACTTTAGGTACCATTAAAAAGTGAGTACCTTAATAGGTTATGAAAAAAATAATTCACTACAAAACAGTTCTGAGATGTGAGAACTTGGATTCTCAATATCTCAGGACTATGCTTTGCACAGATAGAACATTATAGACCCAAGGTCACATGTTGGTGAAAATGTGGCTGGAGCGTGTCCATGTTGACTTCCAAGGGTGGATTTAACAGAGAAATATAGTGAGATGGATTTATATGATTAAGAAAAGGAAATGCAAGCAGAAGTAATGTATAATCGTATTATTTAGGGTAGGAAATGGTAGATTAAGTTGTTTGAATCTGTGTACTGATGTAATGTCAACCAAGGTTAAACACCTGTACAAGGAGCACAACCTAAACACAATCTAAAATGGCAAAACATAATTCAACTTGTTTGTGAGTGGGTTTGTGTTTGTATGTTGAAGGACTTGGTAAAAATGGATAACACACAGATGTAGCAATGTACTTTGGTGGTGGATGAGACCATAGAAATATAACTAATTCTATTTCTATAGATGAGACCACCCCCCTTACCCCAATGCAAAACATGTTTAGCACTTGGAAAATGCTAGCTATATCAATCCAATTCATCATGCTGCCCCCAAAGCAAAGGATGGGGAATGTGAGACTGTATGCACAGTTCTTATATGATCAAGTAAGAAATGCTAGACCACCTCATAATGAAGCTCTTATGTGCTAAACTTAGCCTGCAACGCTATTCAGGTCTCCTGTTACCTGTGCTGAATGCATCTTACTGACCCATGCCATTGTCATTTAATTATGCAAGCACAAAGCCAAGTCTATGGTTACAGCTGGAACGTGTGTGGAGGAACAAATTTGCCTGATGGATTTTTAATGATAGTCCTAAACTAAAACAGGCGCCCATTGTAAAGGGATATCTAATCAGCAGTGCATTTATAAATGAGGCTGTGTGGAGAGGGAGATACTTATAAACCAAACTCCAATATAAACCTATTCTCACAGAGGAGACCTGTCAAATGCTATAATTTGACATTCATCACAATGCATGTAAACACAGTACTATCACTATCGAGATTGATGTAAATGTACTGTATGTGATTTATGTGATGCTTATTATTGGTATAATAACAGCTACTAGCTGTCAATGACAAACAATTTAGTGTCATGGGCATGGCCCTAAACTACCTCGCACATTCATAATTCATGAATGCAAATGTCAGCTTATTCCAACACCCAGCACAGATACAGATGCAGTAGCAGTAGCATATTCGCCGTTATTGACATAAGTGATTTAAAGTTATGTTCCGATTCTGTAGGGTCCTTGAATGAAAGAGTTGTTGAATCTAAAATACATAGGCACTACAAAGACCATACAATAACTTCCCAAATGTGTTATAAAGTAGGCTATCAAATCATGCGTCTTTATAAACCACTCTGTAAACCATGTATGTACGGTGCCATCTTATTGTAGTGAAACATGCTGAAGAAGGTACTGTGAGGTTCGGTAGCTCCCATACTCTATTCTAGAAAATACAGTGCATTCAGAAAGTATTCAGACCCCTTGACTTTTTCCACATTTTGTTACTTTACAGCCATATTCTAAAATTCATTTAAAAAATCCTAATCAATCTACACACAATACCCCATAATGACAAAGCAAAAACAGAGTTTTAGAAATGTTGCACAAAAAAATGGAAATATCACATTTACATAAGTATTCAGACCCTTTACTCAGTACTGTGGATGCGATTACAGCTTCGAAGCCTTCTTGGGTATGACGCTAAAAGCATGGAAATACAATGGAGGCCACTGTGTTATTGGGGACCTTCAATGCTACAGTTTGTTTTTGGTACCCTTTCCCAAATCTGTGCCTCGACACAATCCTGTCTCTACGGACAATTCTTTCGACCTCATGACTTGGATTTTGCTCTGACATTCACTGTCAACTGTGGGACCTTATATAGACAGGTGTGTGCCTTTCCAGATCATCTCCAATCAATTGAATTTACCACAGGTGGACTTCAATAAAGTTGTAGAAACATCTCAAGGATGATCAATTGAAACAGGATGCACCTGAGCTCAATTTCGAGTCTCATAGCAAAGGGTCTGAATACTCATGTTTAGCATTTAATACATTTGCAAAAATGTCTAAGAACCTGTTTTCGCTTTGTCATTATGGGGTATTGTGTGTTGATTGATGAGGATTTTTTTTTTTAAATCCATTTTAAAATAAGGCTGTATTGTAACAAAATGTGGAAAAGGTCAAGGGACCTGAATACTTTCTGAATGCACTGTGTATACAGTATGATTGCTATCATATGTTCTGCCAGCATGGTAGAAATGTCCAAAAGTCAATGTCTCTAATGGTGATTCCACAATTCAATTAGTCTCTATAACCATTAGTGTTATGTTACAATTTAAAAAAACATTTACATTATAGTCATTTAGCAGATGTTCTTATCCAGGGCGACTTACAGGAGCAATTAGGGTTATGTGCCTTGCTCAAGGGCACATCGAAAGATTTTACACCTAGTCGGCTCGGGGATTGTCTTAAACGCTATGCCACCCCTGGGCAGTGTGAATACAATAGGATTGGAATGTATCCTATTTGTCATGTTTTGTCTTATATCATCTTGTCATTTTGCTTTTCCTTCTGTTCGTTTCCCCCTGCTGGTCTTATTAGGTTCGTTCCCTTTTTCTATCCCTCTCTCTCCCCCTCCCTCTCTCTCCTCTCTCTATCGTTCCGTTCCTGCTCCCAGCTGTTCCTATTCCCCTAATCATCATTTAGTCTTCCCACACCTGTTCCCGATCCTTTCCCCTGATTAGAGTCCCTATTTATTCCTTTGTGTTCCGTTCCTGTCCCGTCGGTTCCTTGTTTAGGATTCACCATGCTGTGATTGCGTTTCGCCCTGTCCTGTCGTGTTTTTGCTGTGATTGTGTATCGCCCTGTCCTGTCGTGTTTTTTGCCTTCATCAGATGCTGCGTGTGAGCAGGTGTCTCTGTCTACTACGGCCTGCGCCTACCCGAAGCGACCTGCAGTCTGTGGCCGCTTCTCCAGTTATTCCCCTCTACAGACTAGAGGATTTCTGTTATTCCCTGTTTGGACTTAAATAAACTCTGTTTCTGTTAAGTCGCTTTTGGGTCCTCTTTCACCTGCATGACAGAAGGAACCGACCAAGTAATGGACCCAGCGACTTCAGACGCTCGTTACACTGCCGTCGAGATCCAAGGAGCCATGCTCGGCAGACACGAGCAGGAATTGTCTGCTGCTCGCCATGCCGTGGAGAACCTGGCCGCTCAGGTGGCCGACCTCTCTGGACAGTTCCAGAGTCTACGTCTCGTGCCACCTGTTACTTCCTGGCCTGCCGAGCCTCCAGAACCTAGGGTTAATAACCCACCTTGCTACTCCGGGCAGCCCACTGAGTGCCGCTCCTTTCTCACGCAGTGTGAGATTGTGTTCTCTCTCCAACCCAACACATACTCTAGAGAGAGAGCTCGGGTTGCTTACGTCATTTCACTCCTTACTGGCCGGGCTCGAGAATGGGGCACAGCTATCTGGGAGGCAAGGGCTGATTGCTCTAACAAGTTCCAGAACTTTAAAGAGGAGATGATTCGGGTTTTTGACCGTTCAGTTTTTGGTAGGGAGGCTTCTAGGGCCCTGGCTTCCTTATGCCAAGGTGAACGGTCCATAACGGATTATTCTATTGAGTTTCGCACTCTTGCTGCCTCTAGTGAGTGGAACGAGCCGGCGCTGCTCGCTCGTTTTCTGGAGGGACTCCACGCAGTGGTTAAGGATGAGATTCTCTCCCGGGAGGTTCCTTCAGATGTGGACTCTTTGATTGCTCTCGCCATCCGCATAGAACGACGGGTAGATCTTCGTCACCGGGCTCGTGGAAGAGAGCTCGCATCAACGGTGTTTCCCTGCTCCGCATCGCAACCATCTCCCTCCTCTGGCTTTGAGACTGAGCCCATGCAGCTGGGAGGGATTCGCATCTCGACTAAGGAGAGGGAACGGAGGATCACCAACCGCCTGTGCCTCTATTGCGGAGTTGCTGGACATTTTGTTAATTCATGTCCAGTAAGAGGCCAGAGCCCATCAGTAAGCGGAGGGCTACTGGTGAGCGCTACTACTCTGGTCTCTTCATCTAGATCTTGTACTACTATGTCGGTCCATCTACGCTGGACCGGTTCGGGTGCTACATGCAGTGCCTTGATTGACTCTGGGGCTGAGGGTTGTTTCATGGACGAAGCATGGGTTCGGAAACATAACATTCCTTTCAGACCGTTAGACAAGCCTACGCCCATGTTTGCCTTAGATGGTAGTCATCTTCCCAGTATCAGATTTGAGACACTACCTTTAACCCTCACAGTATCTGGTAACCACAGTGAGACTATTTCTTTTTTGATTTTCCGTTCACCGTTTACACCTGTTGTTTTGGGTCATCCCTGGCTAGTATGTCATAATCCTTCTATTAATTGGTCTAGTAATTCTATCCTATCCTGGAACGTTTCTTGTCATGTGAAGTGTTTAACGTCTGCCATCCCTCCCGTTTCTTCTGTCCCTACTTCCCAGGAGGAACCTGGCGATTTGACAGGAGTGCCGGAGGAATATCATGATCTGCGCACGGTCTTCAGTCGGTCCCGAGCCAACTCCCTTCCTCCTCACCGGTCGTATGATTGTAGTATTGATCTCCTTCCGGGGACCACTCCTCCTCGAGGTAGACTATACTCTCTGTCGGCTCCCGAACGTAAGGCTCTCGAGGATTATTTGTCTGTGTCTCTTGACGCCGGTACCATAGTGCCTTCTTCTTCTCCGGCCGGGGCGGGGTTCTTTTTGTTAAGAAGAAGGACGGTACTCTGCGCCCCTGCGTGGATTATCGAGGGCTGAATGACATAACGGTTAAGAATCGTTATCCGCTTCCCCTTATGTCATCAGCCTTCGAGATTCTGCAGGGAGCCAGGTGCTTTACTAAGTTGGACCTTCGTAACGCTTACCATCTCGTGCGCATCAGAGAGGGGGACGAGTGGAAAACGGCGTTTAACACTCCGTTAGGGCATTTTGAGTACCGGGTTCTGCCGTTCGGTCTCGCCAATGCGCCAGCTGTTTTTCAGGCATTAGTTAATGATGTTCTGAGAGACATGCTGAACATTTTTGTTTTTGTCTATCTTGACGATATCCTGATTTTTTCTCCGTCACTCGAGATTCATGTTCAGCACGTTCGACGTGTTCTACAGCGCCTTTTAGAGAATTGTCTCTACGTAAAGGCTGAGAAGTGCTCTTTTCATGTCTCCTCCGTTACTTTTCTCGGTTCCGTTATTTCCGCTGATGGATTCCGCTAAGGTCCAAGCTGTCAGTGATTGGCCCGTTCCAAGGTCACGTGTCGAGTTGCAGCGCTTTTTAGGTTTCGCTAATTTCTATCGGCGTTTCATTCGTAATTTCGGTCAAGTTGCTGCCCCTCTCACAGCTCTTACTTCTGTCAAGACGTGTTTTAAGTGGTCCGGTTCCGCCCAGGGAGCTTTTGATCTTCTAAAAGAACGTTTTACGTCCGCTCCTATCCTCGTTACTCCTGACGTCACTAGACAATTCATTGTCGAGGTTGACGCTTCAGAGGTAGGCGTGGGAGCCATTCTATCCCAGCGCTTCCAGTCTGACGATAAGGTTCATCCTTGCGCTTATTTTTCTCATCGCCTGTCGCCATCTGAGCGCAACTATGATGTGGGTAACCGTGAACTGCTCGCCATCCGCTTAGCCCTAGGCGAATGGCGACAGTGGTTGGAGGGGGCGACCGTTCCTTTTGTCGTTTGGACAGACCATAAGAACCTTGAGTACATCCGTTCTGCCAAACGACTTAATGCCCGTCAAGCTCGTTGGGCGTTGTTTTTCGCTCGTTTCGAGTTTGTGATTTCTTACCGTCCGGGTAGCAAGAACACCAAGCCTGATGCCTTATCCCGTCTGTTTAGTTCTTCTGTGGCTTCTACTGATCTCGAGGGGATTCTTCCTTATGGGCGTGTTGTCGGGTTGACAGTCTGGGGAATTGAAAGACAGGTTAAGCAAGCACTCACGCACACTGCGTCGCCGCGCGCTTGTCCTAGTAACCTCCTTTTCGTTCCTGTTTCCACTCGTCTGGCTGTTCTTCAGTGGGCTCACTCTGCCAAGTTAGCTGGTCATCCCGGTGTTCGAGGCACTCTTGCGTCTATTCGCCAGCGCTTTTGGTGGCCGACTCAGGAGCGTGACACGCGCCGTTTCGTGGCTGCGTGTTCAGACTGCGCGCAGAAGAAGTCTGGTAATTTTTTTCTGCTTCTGCTCCTGGTCTTGCTGGGTCTCAGTCTGTTCCCTGCCATCGCATCTCTCCTGTTCTTGTTCCTGCCCTTGCTGTGTCTCAGTCTGTCCCTAGTTCTCATTTTTTTTTTTAGAGTAGTACCCTAGTTTCCCTTTTTATCGTTTTTCGTTACGGTCCTGAGGAGAGGAGTTGGGTTCTTTCTCGGGACGTGCTGGACCGTTTGATCTATGATTTCCTCCGTTGCCGCCAGTGTTCCTCCTCGAGAGCGCCAGGAGGCGCTCGGTGAGTGGGGGGGTACTGTCATGTTTTGTCTTATATCATCTTGTCATTTTGCTTTTCCTTCTGTTCGTTTCCCCCTGCTGGTCTTATTAGGTTCGTTCCCTTTTTCTATCCCTCTCTCTCCCCCTCCCTCTCTCTCCTCTCTCTATCGTTCCGTTCCTGCTCCCAGCTGTTCCTATTCCCCTAATCATCATTTAGTCTTCCCACACCTGTTCCCGATCCTTTCCCCTGATTAGAGTCCCTATTTATTCCTTTGTGTTCCGTTCCTGTCCCGTCGGTTCCTTGTTTAGGATTCACCATGCTGTGATTGCGTTTCGCCCTGTCCTGTCGTGTTTTTGCTGTGATTGTGTATCGCCCTGTCCTGTCGTGTTTTTTGCCTTCATCAGATGCTGCGTGTGAGCAGGTGTCTCTGTCTACTACGGCCTGCGCCTACCCGAAGCGACCTGCAGTCTGTGGCCGCTTCTCCAGTTATTCCCCTCTACAGACTAGAGGATTTCTGTTATTCCCTGTTTGGACTTAAATAAACTCTGTTTCTGTTAAGTCGCTTTTGGGTCCTCTTTCACCTGCATGACACTATTAGTAAAAGTGTTATAAGGCAGCATTGTACCCTTCAATGTATCTTGCCTCTCAAGTCATTATTCATAACTACTGTGATTAAAGATTTACATTTATGACTAATTTCATTACAAAGCAAATCAAACTGGGAATTTGTCTTACACTGTGGTGATCACTGTTGAGTCATCTCTATTGACAACAGGCACATTCAATTACTAGATAAGGGGCAAAGTAGTCTCATTGATTGACCAGGAACTTCATTATGTCCTCTGTCGTTAATAAAGGTCCATTGATTTTGTCATTTAAATGGTTTGGAGATTCAGGAAAGATAATAGTGAATAGTGAGACTGAGGGCATGATTCAATCTAAACCTACACTGTAGTAAAAACATACTGCAAGAAACTCACATTATGTCTTCCCAGAGAAGTTGCAAACTTTCATTGAAATCAAAAGTAGTCATAAACACGTTTATTATTGTCTAATTAACAGCAACACTTTAAAAAAATGAATTTTGTGTCACGGGAACAATGTAATTGTGAGTCAACAACAGTACAAGTAGGACTGCATACTGTATAATGTCAGTCATTTTATCTGTTGGTGTCTTTTTTATCCACTCACTGACTAAAAGCTTTATGTCACTTTCCCCAAATCAGTCCATTTCTGAGAAGGACAAAAGTAATGCTGATAACTGGAATGGGATCAATACGCCCTGCCTCCATAATTTCAAAGAATTTACTGCATAAAACTGCGCTTAAAAATAGCCGTTGTCATATGTCGCTGTTGCTCTGATCTTATTCCCGGCGAGGGGGGAGGGGGGGGGCGCGGCAAGGGTGGATAACGAATGAAAAAACAGTTGGCAGCTGGAGTCGATGAATGAATGACCCATTCAATCAGCAATAACCACTTCTCATGATCTTAAGTCAAATCACCATTGACAATCGTGTTAATTAACAAACGGTTCTAGTATGAGTGCCTTTAGCTACATTTGTTTGAAACTTGCACAAATCGTAGGAAATATCTACCTCAGTGTAAGACATGAATCCCAAAATTGTTACCCCCGGTCTCTCCCCTACACAGTTCTCGGTTTAAAGGTTCAACTGATTTTAAAACCGTAGAAAAATATCAGGCATGTTTTACAAGTCTCACATTTCAAATAATAATAGTCCTCCTAATCGATTGCATATCGGTCCTCAGCACAATTGAGATTAGCCTATAGTCTATGCACAACCTGTAACCTAATAAGAGAGGCTATGCTTGTTATTTCAGTATAATGGCATGCTTCATAAATGTCCGTAGGCACTCGTGACGCTAGGATTTACCAACTCGGCCAAATTTGTCTTTGAACACTTGTCACTTATTATTTATAGGCTACTTCGTTCGAGAGCACAACCGAACGACTTTGTTCCCACATTAGACTACCTTAGAGAAAACGTTTGATAGCTTTTTTAACTAGTTCAGAGTGTTTCTTTGAGGAATCCAGAGCGAGCGCCCTTGTATCATTACTGTGAGAAATGTTCTTTCATACAAACGATCTTTACACAGGTCCTGGAAGAGATAGACATTCAAATAGATTTCTTAAAAATTATAAGGTAACACAATCTTTTTCCATTGCACATAACTTAAATACACTATTGAGAAATTATCAGACTGATGCAGTGTTAATATCGTAGTTATTTTTGTCGAATTCAAATGATATTAATGGACATAGGTGGTTTTCCTGATTGAAAAGGGACGATTTATGGGCACAATAATATCTAATGTTGATTCTTATTAGCTTAATGTATGCACAGCAACAAAAGCCATGCATTTGGTAATTGCGGAGCAACTAAATATTTTTGTAAGTGTTTTAATATTATCCACAAAGAGCTTTTAAACTTAAAATAAATACAGGGTTCTTACAGGACCTTCGGCAATCCATTCAAGCCAACAAGTTTGGAGAGCGTGTTGAGTTTAATCAATTCAGAACGTCGAGATGGAGCCTAACTCACTCAAGGTAACATTATAATCATACACCAACATATTCTATTTTCGCATGATATTATCAATTTGAGGACAAACCTTTGTGTTTGCAGCTCATTTACAATTCTTTGGTGTTTTTGCTGTTTTTACATCATATTAGAATAAGTAAATATATAGTTACATGGTTCTAAATCAGTCCTAAAATCAGATGCAGGTGGTATTTTGTGCGTAATTTAATGATTTGTCAAGCCATAGTCATTGCGCATGTCGTCCCATTCAATGTTTCCACATTTTTGAATATGAATAACTCATTCATTAAGTTGCTTATTGCTATTTTCTCCACAGTGGGTAGGCTCGTCTTGCGGTTTACACGGACCATATATATTCTACAAGGCTTTTAAATTTCACCGGGACGGTAAACCAAGGATTCTGTCCCTCGGAGACTTTTTCTTCGTAAGATGTAAACCCGGGGATCCAATTTGCATAGCGGAGCTACAGCTGTTGTGGGAGGAAAGAACTACTAAGCAACTTTTATCAAGCTCAAAACTTTATTTCTTACCCGAAGATACTCTCTTGGGAAGGACAGTTAGTCATGGAGAGGTAATAACCTTCAAACATTCTGTTGATACATCGATGTGGCATTTTCTGCATTCTTTGGTCATTCGTTGTATAACGTGCATGCATTATGTGATACCCACATTGATCCATCGCAAACTGCATAATGTGTCTGTCTATTACAGTGTTATTGACTGCTTAGCCTATTTGTTCCTCATTGTGGTAACTGCTGAATGTGCAGTTCAATCGTATCCAGCTGTGCGTAATAACGCTCGTGTGCTGTATAACGTTAATTGTATTAGGGGAAGAAAAATCTCCTACAAGTCCAGCGCCTAGGCTGTGTCATTTTATTTCTTCATGATGCGTGTCAAACGGTGATATTGACTGAAATTGCGAAATGGTAAAGCATATGAGATCAAAACGCCTCGATTCAACAACACCATAAATATAATCTTTCATCATATCATATGAATGGCTGCTGAATAAGCGCACACAACCTATTGACAACGAGTGCTAGCACGTCTGACTTGTTCTCAATTTGCATAATTTCCATGAAATCATTCGCATTCCTAACAATATGATATTGTTGTCAGCTCAAACGTTCTGCCATTTTATCCAGAGATTAGGACAGGTCGAAATGACAAAGCGTTATAAAACAACATTTACTGTAGTCTGATATGTTGCCATTGGCAATATGATTAACTGAAGTATTTTGTTAAGTGGCTAAATATGACGCCTGTATCACATTTCATAACCGCATAGAGCGACACATCTTGGTTTTGTACATTCATTTATTGTGGGGTATATAAAACAATCAAACATTTGCTATATGCTACTGTAGCCTACCCAAATAGGCAATTCTACCGAAACACATTTCACGATGCTCTTACTTGATTTTGAGGTCATATGAAATATGCCAGCGGTTGCATTTGTCATTTAGGAAGGACAAAGCCTAGTTTGTATTTGATTAGCAATGCAAACATAGAAACGGACTTTTCCCCTGCTGATGGTCCTGTTGTGTAATACAGTAGCTATCATATTTCCTTATAGTGGACACTGCTAGGAATACATGTAATTGAAACCTTTTATTTTCTTCACTCAACTAGAATCATCCAAATCCTTACTTTGCATTAGCCTTTAACACAATGTAATGACTTTGTAAATACTTTGAGTGCATGCACAGTCCATCATTAAGAAACACACTTGTGCAATAAGGGACAAGTCAGCCCCACCCCTTGAGAAGCCTGATTTGCATTGCAAAGTGGTAACATCACACACGATTGGATATCTGGACAATATTATTTGACTCCTTCCAAGATCAAAGGACAGAGTGACTCTAGAGTGTTGGCAGTTGGAAATGGATAGTTATAGCAATAGCCTAGAGCAGAGCTGAAGTAGAGTATGACACAACATACGATGACATCTAAAAGTGTGATGTTGATGCCAATGAGCCCCTTAAATGTGATTTTAAACTTGATGTTCTCAGCAAATTGCCCTATAAAGATTACATTGGAATTTCACTCAAACAAGTAACTGTCTACAGTTATTACCAGTCAGTTAATGATCTTTATTTTATGACTGCCCTAATATGCAAATCTGCTTAGCCCGAGGCAGCTTTCAGTTTGTAAGATATACGTGGTAGTTATAGCCTCTGACTAATGGGTACGTGTAAGACTACTTATCTACTGCACAAATGTGTTCATGTCATGAATACAATAACAAGTCATTTTCTCAGTGGGATAAAAGGAGGTTATAAATCTCTCTGGATATCCCTTCTTGAGTTCAATGCTCACCATATTATGTCATTTCCCCTCAGGCCTGGGTATTTGTATGCTCTTTGCCCCTCCCAGTGTAGGCAGGGACAAGAGAAACCCATGTCCTACTGTGCTCATTTTGCTTTCGCTGACAACCCTTCTACTCCACCATAAAGACTGACCGCATGCTATGTATAAAGGCATTGTGTTATGTGGCGCACCCATTATGATACAACCTCTATTTGCGTCTCTGCATTCTGTGGTCTGAGAACCGCTTCTTGCAAAGCAGTGACACAGTATTAAGTCTTACCCTCAACGCCCCCCTCCGGTACATGTTGGCTCAATACGCTGTCTTTTTTTGGCTCATGTTTCAAGAGAGCTTTTTTAGATAACACTTACTGCTACAACCATTTCAATGCTGCTACAGCTAATTGCTTGGGCCTGATTGGTGTCCTGCTTAAGATACCCATCGTGGCAATAGACAATTGGCAAGTAGTCTGGTATTTTCTGTTCATACACTAATAATTTGTTATTATCTGTGATGTCACTTCTTGTTTGCCACTCTATTCCTGTAAATGACAAAGCAGTGAGGTATGAGAGCAGTGACTGCAGCAGTTGTATTGATTTCAGTAGAAATAAATGGTGGCATCTGTCCAGAATCAGCTTTGGTTTATGGCAAAAATCCATGCTTGTGGTGTTTGAGTGCTGGGGACCTGTAAATAGGGAAATCAGATTATATGTTGTTTATTTTCTACTCTGATTTTCCTGGAGGGTGTATGTTTGCAAAAGTAATTCTAGCCATAGGAATGTTTTTGTTCAGTTATGTTATCTGGTAGACCATATATACAACCAATAGCTCAATAGTCAGTGAGCACGATACCAAATCACCCTATTCACCCAACAATGTCAGTAATTTAGGCTTGGGTGGGTGAAAACTATACCCCCCCACTGCAGAACAAGCCATTAAGTCAGAAACGTTGCCCTCAAGTGAATTCCTTTTGCGTTTTGAAAATACATGTAAATTATTGTCAAGTTTTTAGGGCAATACTGGGGATAATTTAAAATGTAATTTAAACTGAATGTCATGCCCTTCAAAGTAAAATAAACACATAATTTTGGTTTATGTTATTTCCATACACATAAATGTGTTCTTATATGCCGCTATTCTGTGATATATGTAATGATATACAGTGTTTTTTCCCTCAACACATGAAGAATTGGTGCTCTTTGGGTTGGTTTACACCTTGTCATTGACAAACCACTTTAACATCAAACATATTTCCCATAATGCATGACTCTAAAGCCCCAAGCTATAGTGGATCATTATAACCTTAGAGGACTGAAACCACAGATGAGCTGTTTCCAGAGAATGTACTTAGCATATTTTTATTCTTTAGTGAATGCTCATAGCACTGCTTCAGCCTAATATGATTTAGTCTGTGGTTATACACCCCACAGTCAAAATAAGTCAAATAGTATTCAGTTCTGTGTGTGTTTAAAGTATTTTTGAAATTGCACACTGTACAAAACAACATAGTAGCTGCTTATAGTTTATGGCAGAAATCAGAACGCCAATATCTTGCAGGCATATATATTGTGACAACATATAACAACTATTTAACCAAGTTCTATTTTAAAATAGTTTCAGTAGAATACATCAGACCCTAGCCTCTCCTGTGCTCATTTTTACGTGGTTGAGTTTCGTTTTTGTCACTGTATCAAGGTCAGTGTTGAGGAGAAAAGATAATGAACTCATATTGCGTTTCACTCTCTCAGCCTAGTGCACCAAAGAGCATTGTTCATGTCACCATGTCCATTACTCAATTACTAATCTCCTTTTGGCCCAAGGAATTCCTGGGTTGACCCCCTGAGCCACCAGACTGAAACCTTCGCAGCATGACAGGGGCTGACTGTGAGACTCTGACTCTTAACTGAAAGGCCTGTCCAACAAATGCACCGCTTTGCCCTACAATGGTGACATTTAGGAATGTCCCTTACTGTTCAAGTACTGTGGTGCTCTTTTCACAGAATGATATGGAATAATATGGATTTTATGGACATTTAGAGATCATGAAATCATAGCACAATTGTTGAATCTTAAGTCATAAAAGCACACCTTTCTATCAATTACACAGTTGACATTCCATACATGTTATATAAGCCCTCATGCATTATTTGTTGTAAAAGTAAAAAAGGGGTCATATCTGCTGTACTATTTGCTGTACTATCATGAACCTGTAATAAATCACATTGTAATATTATTGCTCCATAAACCACTGAGATTGTTGTAAGCCAAGTCACAATATCAACCTTTATTTGCAGTCTGCAAAAATGATATAGCAACAATCTCTCTTGTGAATTGTTTTATTTGAAGTGTCACATCTTCCCATTGGTAGCCTACAGAGACCTCTGACCTATATGCAGCTTGGTGGTTTTATCTTCCACTTCCTTCCACTATCAGTACCTTAACTCTTTATGGTAACTCAGTGTGGGTGTTTCACTGCATTTAAATGGGTGTTGTGTTTTTGAACTCATAATATAATGTCATGACAGCTGTTGAATGACAATCACCTGTTGCATTCAAGTAAAACACATCACAAAACAGGATAGTTTGACACCCACACGTCACATACAATTGAATGATGTTTGGGAAACATGCAGTTTAAATGTTTCTTTCTGTGGGGAAACTATACAGCAGGGTTTCCTAAACTAGGGGTCGTCTGATTTGAAAGTGGGGTTTCGAGATACATTTTGCGCTTGGTTCATAGAACGGTAGCTGCTAGATGTGGTTGTAATAAACAGAGCGGTTTCTGTTTTCTTCCTACAAATGTGGCTCTATCTTTTGAGTTTATTAAACTACAAAATATTATGACCCCTTCACTGAAAGATAAGACTCTCACGTATGAACATACTTTTCCCCTCTAGTATGCCCACAAGCCGTTAGAACCGAGTGGACGAGACCAGGCACTAAATCAGACCATCAGACTTCTACACAGATCATACATTTTTGCCTGATGATCTTCTGAACTTCCCGATACCTTTCTGATCTATTTCAGTCACTTCAAACCATATCGTCTTCATGTTGAAATCCTGTCAAAAATACTGTCAGACTGATTTGTAATAGACTGTCATGGCCCAATTAAATATTGGCCGTTGATTACATAACTTATTTTTACATGGTTGGGTTGCAGACTTTTTAAAATATCAAAATGGGGTCGCGGGCCAGAAAGGTTTGGGAACCGTTGCTATACGGTATGTTATGAAGACACTCATTCAAGACCTAAGATGTTAACTTTCGAAAATCCATTGTGAAATCTTCTGAGTAACGTAGTATTAAATATAATGTATACTCCTATGAGTTACCAGTTTAGTATGTTTACTTAGTCAACTGTATCAAAGCACAAGAAGAATTCCAGAGGATGTTTTTGGCTGCAGGCATCACTGCTTAACAATTTCTACTGTCTGCTGTTGATTGGTACTTAAATGGAGTTCAATGTTATTTAAATGTCTTCCTTTTAATAAGAAGACAGTCATGATGCCAGCAAACAGTTTCAACCACCACTTGACAGCACATTATAGGACTTTATATAACCATGTTTATGTTTGCGTTTACTAAGAAGACACAGATATAAGAAGCTAACCATCGCAGATTTTCTTATTTACAGCTTTGGTTTTGATTAACTCAGTTTTGCTAGCGGTGTGGAACTGGCATTGTGCAAATTTACTCTGTATGAAACGTAATAAAGTCACTGTATGTGTGTGTGTGCGTGTGAATGCTTAAAGGGATAGTTCGGGATTTTGGCAATGAGGCCCTTTATCTGAGTCAGATTAACTTGTGGATACCATTGTTATGTCTCTGCGTGTAGTTTGAATGAAGTTGCTAACTAGCGTTAGCGCAATTGCTAACAATCATTAGTGCAATGGCAGAAAATCTTTGGGAAATACAGTAGACTTCCAGTCATTATGCTACCGCTAGTTATGATTGGCTCGCGAAACTGCTTCTAACTTCCTTCATACTGGACGCAGATACATAAAAATGGTATCCAAAAGATCATCTGACTCTGGATAAGTTGACAAAGGGCTTCCTTGCCAAAATCCTGAACTATCCCTTTAAAGGTTGCTTCAGGGGAGAGGTGTACAGACTGTTGCAAGGTAAACGTTAAAAAGCGTGTTTCTCCAGATGGACACATCTGTCCTCCAGATTCTGCAGCTTAATAACAATCTCCTACCACTCCGGCCGGATAACAAGCCCATTACTCCTAAAAATGGAACCACATTTCAACATTTCTATGCCACAATTTTTCCATTGGAGTTGCAATTCCTCAAAAGGGATAGATCAAAAAAAGTTATTTTAGTTTTCCTCAAAGGGTTGAAAGAACCAGGAACACAACTTGTTCAAGGGTTGTAGACTCTCTAGAGTATTACATTTGAACAAAAGGTTGCTTAGAAAAGTTCACCCTGGTTACCATGGCAAGCTGCAGATGTGGGATCTTAATTTGATCACAGGCGATGTACAACTTGTAGTGTATTAGAGGTTTCAAAAAGGCTTTGTAATTTCCACTTTTAAATTTCAGACTTGATTTTCCCTATTTAAAAATGTATCAACACCTACAAATAAGTCAATTATAATATAATGATAATTCACATTCCTGTTGCTGCAAGATTATCTTCCTGGCTCCTGGTTCCTGGCTCAAATTAAGATCCTGTATGACCCCATCTCTAATAGTAACTCGTATAATAGTCTTAAGATGGTGTTATGAATTGACATATCCCTGTAATTGGTTTCCCCCCTGACCTCACACTCCCTGCCCTCCTTCTCTTCTCTGTCTTATAGCACGAGGTCATTGCTGTGTCAGAGAAGGTGATCGTTCGGTTGGAAGACCTGGTGAAGTGGACAGTCCCAGAGTTTTCGGGATGGTCCCACGGACTGCGGGCAGCGCCTCTGAAGCCCTCTGTCCTGAGGGAGCTGGGTGCCAATGGGCGCAGAGATGCCCTCCACAGATACAGGGAGAGCACCTTCACCAGCGGCCTCAACTTCAGAGACATCCAAAGGGAGAGGGCTCAATTGGGTGAGGGCAACTGCTTTCCTGTCTCTCAAGCTATTTTGTTTGTCTGTCTATGAGTAGTCAGAATAAGTACTAGAATTCTGACCATAACGTTTCAGTTATACATGGAATTTTAACTATTTGTTAATACTTATAAGCTTCTTATAGATGAACGCTTTGTATAAAATAGTTACCAGTTTGGATTACACATCACTGTTAGAAGCACATGAATGCACTAACACATTTATGACCAATCAAACATTTTTCATTATGCATTTATTTTTGCTCATGTTACTGTTATAATTGCATGTACATTCCTGTATAATTGCCTCAAACCTCTGGCATCCTTAATTTGTACCATTAATGTCGTTGAGGTATTTGATAGCTGCATTGTGGTATTTCACTGCTGCAGTGAAAATAACACGAATCACAAGATATGAAGGAAGCTGATGAGTCATGCTAAGCCTTGCTGATATAAAAAAAAGGGTTTATTTAACAAAAGAAATGTGAAGGACTTAATATTCCCTTTGAATAACTATGTTCCCCCCCCTTCAGATGATAGTGAAGCAGCAACATTGTCATAGAATGTTAATGACACATACAGCCTTCTCTAACTCCAATTTCATATTTTTCTATTTGGGTTTCTCTTTTTATTCGTAGTTAACAGAATACTGACTACAGATAACTTCAACTTTTTTTGCAAAAATCTCCCATTGACATCAATACAAGATATAAGGTATAGTCACACATAGTTGTATCAATTTGGGATTGGGCCCAACATCATCACCATATTCTTGGCACTTTCTAGAGATACTGCTGTAATGTTTTGCAATAAATAATTTTTCCATTACCAAAAAAACATTTGACTAGAGAATGACTGAAACAAGCAACAAAATAGAGAAAAGGCCCCTTCAGAATGTGTTATTGATAGTTGTTATTGTTTGGGGGTTGTGGATGATTCATAAATCCTTTAGTAGCTGCAGAGCTTGCTTGGTTTTGCCTTTGAGTGTTATATTGCCCTTGAATACACTCTATATTGTTAGATTCTAAAGAGAAAGTGGATTGGAGAATCAATAATGGCCGCTTTGTCGTTCTACGACATGAGGAATCAATAGTGTGTGTGCGCAAGTGTGTGTCAGTGTGTGCGTGTGTATGCATGTGTGTCAGTGCTTCTCTATGTATATGTGTGTGTGTGTGTGTGTAGTGATTGTGTATTAGTCATAACAGGAAATAACGGAGGGATAAAAACAGCTGTATAGATTTATTTGATGTCAGTCAGTCTCGTCACCTTCTAATATTCTCTGTGGCTGTATGATGCTAATGAGTGATGTGGCCGTTAATGACTCCATCAGGCTGTGTGTAAATGCACTTGTCCCTCCAGTGGAGTATCTCCCTGGCTGCCTGCTGAATGTGCCTTGTCAGCAGAACTCCCCTGGCAGGGCACCAGCAGCCCTAGCCCTGTGGCATGTGTTCCCACCCCTGCCAGCTTGCCGTTGTCTCTCTAACGATAAGAGAGGGATCATTCAACAAGGACACGCTATTCCAATGAGCTTTGGTTTGGATAGCAATATAGCTGTGATGAACTGATGATTGAAATTAAATATGAATTAAAGAGATTTTGCAAGTGTTCATTGAGTGTCCTGCCGCTTTCCTTGTAGGTTTTGTTAGAGCTTCTGAATCATTATTCACATTTTTTGGGAAACGATCATTTATAACCCAATGAGTTTCTTATTGTCGGGAAGAGCTTTCCTGCCTTCTCAGTTCTACTCATAACATTAATGATCTGTTAGCTAATTGTTGTTATAAACACGAGGATGTCCTCTCTGGATCTTGGATATCTGAGCCATTTATTCATTAAAAAAACAGGATACTGCCAGAGGTTACATATAAATCAATTGTGCATTAAAGGGTAGTACAGTGTGCTATTGTTATTAAGGGAGGCATTTTTTTACGTGAGTGTTTCCTAATGTTTCCTGGCAGACAGCCAATGAGAAGTACAGTGCATGGAAAGCATAAAAAATGCTCTCTACAAATGTGTCATGAATAGCAGGATCACAGTGCTATTGTTCTTTATGTGAATTATATGATGTGATATTATAGTAACTAAGCTACATGCTCTGTTCACAGAGGATAGGGAAACAGAGGTCTCCACTGTCATTAATTAGAGAAAGAGTGCCCTTGCCTTGCCTGCTAGCTATAGCGCCGCATCGACCAGTGATTTTTAACAGTGTGAAGCGAGTTGAGATTGCTGTTATAATTCAAGTGCCATCTTGAGGAAGAATGAACTGTTTTCAAGGCTCTCCACATTCTAGAGTGCTGAGCAATATTACACTTATCTGGACCTGCAGCTGTAAATAAACCAATTCCACCATGCCACTTTAGCAGGGAAAGTTTACATTCATTTCATCCGTCCCTAATAGAACTGTCCCAATTTTTGGCCGGTCAAAATGTGTTGTTCTATTCCAGTGGACTGGACAGGAAACGGAGAGATGTTGTGTAATACAGTGAGGAATACAGAGATTGTAAGAATATAATCTGATGTTGAACGGACCACCTGTGTTCTATCTGATCAAGACCTATTTTCTATGGAAGATAGACATAGGAGCAACCTCATTGTGTTGTTACAAGAATAATGTGATATGGGCTCTCTACCGTAAAGGACATCTGGCAAAAGACATATGGCTTTAGATGTTGTCTTTTTACATTAGAGCTTTTTTACTTAGAGTATATAACTGTGACATCAATATCTGCATCAAGCCATCTATTGTATGTTCCTACCATTTCCTGGTTGAAAAAAATTTGAATAGTTCGCCTAATTTCAGTTTCTGTGACAAATAAAGCAAGTAAAGTGTAGGTGTAGAGCATCATAGTACCATCTCAACTGCTGTGAAATATATTTTCCATAAACAAAAATATAGCATTTTCAGCTGTTTGAAGCTGGTGTACAAAACTGAAAGTAAAAGACGCAAAAGCAAAACTTAAGAACGGGAAGCATAGAAATATAGCACATAGAACATCTCTACTGCTTTTTAGACTTGCTTTCGAGAGAGAGAGATAGAGAGCAAGAAGAAAGAGAGAACATGTGTGGATCATTAGTCATGATTCATCATTCACAACTGCCGCTCCTTTCCCCAGCAAGATTTGTGCTGTGACATGATGACAGGGATTGTGCAAGGTCACATTTTTGACTCTCTCTACCCCCCTCTCTTACTTCTCACCTAGCTGGAGGTCGATGATGAAATGATTTACAGGAAGCAAATTAAACCATGCTGCTTTCTAGTTAACAACACTGTGCCAACATATACATTCCTACTAGAATGAATATGGTATGTTTCACAGGTGCCCCATAGAAATATAATGAATCCAGTGCATAACGCAGTATACATTATTTATGTCTGTCCAGATGCAGCCACTGGCAATCTTCAGAAAATGTTTCAGTGGAATATTTTAAATTGACGCAGTCGATGGATTATAACCTTCGCAGCATCTTTCAGAGTTCACCAAATTATTTATGCTGACACAGACCCACAGAATGATAAAGAGAATAGAAAACAGATTTCTTTCACTGGGTTGAGTTATCCTGGCAATATACATATGATTGTAGTTGATGTTGCTTTTCTATTATACTATGGTCGAAAACCGACCATGAAAAATATTTTGTGATCCGATAGACAAAGGCATGGATTTGAAATGAAAGAATGTCTTGTTGTAAAGCATATTCTTCATTCAACTGTGTATTAATCCGATAGCTGCTGTACGCTCCCTTTGTCATATGCAATTTCCTCAAACTAATTCTTGGAACTATCCAAAGCTTTTGAAGTAATTCAATGGAGTGTTCTATTGATTGTGTGACTCTGATAGCAATGGGTTTTGGTTTATGGGCATGTTCTCTTCATTATTTTCAGACCTGTTGGAGAGAGAATCACAAGCTGTTTTTCCCTCACTGATCTGCTCATATCATTAATTCCCTTGACTGAAGTTTGGCCGGAAGCCAAAAAATTCTAAACGTGTAAGCAGTAAATTGTGTGGCGGGGTGGAAAAATCTATTAGATGTGGGGAGCGTTTGAGCATGCCTGGAATTTGAATGGGCCAGAAAAACACGTCCTAGCAGGCATGTGCTTTGTAATCAAATTTGGATTCCGATGGCAAAAACGGTTTAGTAATTTAGTCCTTTCAAAATGTCAGATAATATTTGTGTAATTTCCAGCTGTTTTTTTGCCTGTGTGCTCCAGGGGGTGAGAGGCTTTGCTGGTGGATTGTTAAACAATGAGTTTGGATCCCAGGGGTGACCTCACAGAGGAAGTGAAGGGTTTTGTCTGTCCATTAACTGGCTCTGAAACAACAGACTTGTTATTGATGTGACCTCTCCTAGAACATAAAAGGCATCCCAAACAGCTAGTATAACACTCACACGCTATGCTAGTGACATAGAGGGAGCATTATTCCATTAAAATATTCCCTAATCTGGTTGCCTTGATTGGATTAGTTTTGTTAAAGTTGAACAGAAAAAAAACTATAAAAATAGACATCAACATGGACGCACAGACAGACCCAAATACTCAGACACCCACCCACACACATACCCTTCTCTTAAAGCCATCATAGTGACATTATTAATTTCAACCTGGGGGCATTCATTTTGCTTGCGAATAAACAATGTGGCTTTTATTAGATAGGTTGCCAAGGCTTGTTGAGTCAGTATGCCTTACCCTTTAGTTTTTATTGCCAGCCAATCATCCCACCATAATGTCCTTGAATATTTCATGAGAACATATATTAGTCCATCTGTGTTATGAATGCATTTCAAGCTGCTCCAGTTGCAGTCTTTTTGTGCACATTACAGCTACAGCCTGGAATTCAATCAGATCTGCACTGCGGGCAACCCATACTGCAAAAACAGCTTTACCATTCATATTCACTGCATAGGAACAATGTAATTGTTGTCAGTGGGGGGTTATTAGGGCTGTCAAACTCAGGTTAAATGATTGCCTTTCCACTGACATTGTTTAAAAAAAAGTTTCAACATAAATCACAAGTTGCAGTATTCGCACATCGTCTTGAATAATGTGCATATTTTAAATTGCACGGTTAGTTTTCGCATACAAGACTTACATTGCATGAGGAAAATATCACCCAATTCGGGAAGTACTTTTGGACAGTTTGAGAATTTTTTTTTGGTTTCTTAAAAAGTATGATACTTCTCCCCGTAAGAACAAAGAAAGGCACAGGGCTAGTTCATAGACTGTTTTCCGTCCTGTTGTCCTGGCAGTTATTTCATTTCCGTCCTTTGTGTGTTGGCCACTTGGTAAATCCGTATTATTCAGCAGCTCTGTTACTCTCCACCATTTCCCCCAGTCATGTTTGTGAAAACTCATTAAAAAGTTAACAGTTTCTTTGAGGCAGAGATAGTGGATCTTTTGAGGAAGTTTGTCAGTTTTATTTGTGCGTTGTGTTACACATCAATTTGAACAGACGGGCTAATAGGATATTTTAAAATGTAACGCTTCAAGGTTTTTGGGGTACACAAAAACCTGTTTCGTCAATATGGCGCTAATGTCATTATTCCATTAGTAGAAATAAATGTTCCAGTAGTTGTTCTTACATTAATCCATGTAAATTGTTCATTGTACTGGATGTAATTATTTAAATAGGTCCAGTTGGCTTAGCCTATTTACTGTTTATTTTAAGCTTCCCTGTACAGATCTGCTGACATGAGAGGTTCTTACATAATGACAGGAATTCACAATGGGCTCTGTTGAGTGACAGCCCCACCCAGTCCTCTCTCATTATAGTCCTTAGAATGGGAAACATGCATGTCCTGAATAGCCTGTTGTTTTCTCCCCTTTCCTTTCTGTCCTTAACTGAAACATATTAAATCATGTTCCTTTCTATGTCTGTATCCCCTCAGTGGTCTGCCATGATTTACAATGGGGGGCTTTGAGGAAATATACACAGCAAGTTTCGTCAGGAATGACATGTAATTCCCTCTGACCCAATTCCCAATCTTCAGATGAATAGTTTTCTACCCTTCCCATGTAAACCTTGACTAAAGTGGGAACTCTGTGTCCCATTAAAGGTACATTTAAAGGAAACATCACATCCATTTTATTCCAGAATGCACAGAGAATGTACAGGCCAGGAACTCAGTCATAATCTTTATGATCCAAGATCACAGCTGCTCAATTGAGTTTGTGTCGAACAACGCCGCGTGACAAATGGAAAGGTCGGTCCATCAGAAGAGATTGTATATTATCTTATGGGAGAAAAGGCCTTTAGATTTAGACATAGAAATAGTGGAATTAAATGCCTCAGATTTCCCCTGACCTTCTTTTCATCCTCAGAACTAGTCATTTACACTGAAAATCTCCTTTGGGCAAGGTTTTCTATGTAACAGCCTGGCCACTGTTAATAATTTGTGAATGAGGAGTAGCGCAACAGTGCAGTATCTAGATTGGGAAAGGCAAACAGAGCCATTAATCTCTCTGGATGAATAAAACAAAGAACAAGGTGCAATGTTGAGGCCTGTTTACCACAGACAATAGCTATTGACTGTCAGTTCTGTAAAATCTCTGTTTCTGCTTGTCTAAGTCGACTTTCTTGTTCCTACCAGTAATACCTCGCTGGTATATACAATTATGGGTCTCATGTTTGGAGTATGATTGTGGTGATGCAGGGTTGAAGCTATAATTTGGTTCAGGCTTAAAAGACCTCTGGAACATTGGGATGCTGCCTTGTTTGTAACCGCCATAGTCTTTGATAGTCAAAGGAACCAATTTGGCACAAGGAGCTCTGAATAATTTTATCATGTATTACAGAGCCTATTAAATGCAAACTTTTCAATCTAGCAATCAATAACACAGACAGCTTACACTGGCCCCATGCCAATGACATTAGAGCTGCTAGCGCTTGTTGCTAGGGAGCAGAGCCCGCTTAGGGGAAGGAATGTTTAATGTAATAGAATCACATAAATCAACTCAGGGAAAGTGCTCTTGTTTTTTTCTAAACCATTTGAAATGGGGGTATGTTTTTGAAAATGTCGTTTATTGCAATGTTTCAGTGCAAACTGTGAGAACATCTGGAACCAAATTAAGAAGTGTTCAGAGCAATTGTGCTGCGTTTTTTTTCTGTACGCATATAGCTGGCCTAAATTCTTGCGCAGCACACTTGAATAAATTGAGGTGAAAATTATATAAACGTTTCTTTTTTGTTTCAGGACACCCTCCCCTCCCTCCCCTCCCCCCAATCCCCCCAAAAAATAGAACAGAAAGAGGCACTTTAGTGCCATTAGATAATTAAGAACAGGAACCAACTTGCAGAGAGAGCAGCCCTCTGCTGTCCTTCCTTCATACAGTTTTAATAGAACATTTCCTCTGGGCGTTTGTGCCCTTTTGTGAGAATACCATTCCCTTTGAAGGCTTTACAGATATGCCTTGTGAATATAACGGCGACTAATAGTTATCTTAAGGCTGATCTAAACCAGGAAATGTTTTGATGCAACTGATATTATGGGTTGTTGTGAAGAGGCGAGTCAATACTTGATTGGAGCCCATTGAATCATGGTGGCTACATTATGCGTCATGAATATGAAGGGATAAAAGAAAATCTCCCTAGGGAGGAGAAGCTAGTCGTTACTGAAATATGATTGTCTTTTTGCATTCCGTCCAATATTTATTACTGGCAGATGCCATGCTTTTTTGGTTCAATAAAGACAAACAGCTTGAGAGCCAGCCTGCATATAGCTCTCTGTGTCACGTCCTTTATATGAAAACCGTAGATGCTGCAGGAAAGAGAGGCGGATGAATCAGAGAGGTGTTATACATTATGAAAGGAGTCTTGGGTAAATGGAAACAGGGCAACCTCTGAAATCAATACAGAGCTGAACAGCAAAAAAAGGCAGTGGATGGGGAGAGAATACAAAATAGTCTCCTTGTCCAGTTTCCCTAGTTTATTCCCTGTACTTTGATAAGCTTTACATTTTGTTTTGATATCCGTGCGGTACCTACTGTAAGAACAGATATCAATGTGTCGCTATTGGCACATAAGACTAGGCTCCAGTAAATTCCTTGTCTGGTTAGATGATGTGGAAATGTTGACAACAGCAAATTTCAGCCGAGTGAGTGATTTAGGACTTAGTGACTGAAAGATAGTATGAGAATAATGTTTTTCAGCATTTTTGCCTCAGTGAACAGAACTTCACTCACGGTGTTTGAAATAGTTTTTCCCCCTGGTGTAAAGATTTTAAGCTTGTTTGAAATGTAAGCCATACAACACCAATTTCGTTAATACATTGGGCTGTTACCTAGAATAAAACATTTTCTTGGAGTCTGTGTTGGAAAATAGATGTTCCTTTATTCTTCATCATGTAATCTCTGTTGAAGGAAACCCAGAAGTAGGTTTGAAAGGGTTGCTAGCATTGACCGGAGAAGTGGAAAGCAAAAAAGCTCTCATTGCCTATGGTTGTTCAGAGTAATGGTGATGCAGGAAGCAGCAGTATTATAAATAGTAGGCCTATATCCCAGAATCACCGACCTTGACCTTGAGTTGTCTTGGAATTGGAGTTCTGTACTTGCTTATGCAGGCACTATAATCCATCTGCTGTATAATTACGGTTGAATAGCATATTTTGTAATACACTCTTATATGTCCTCGGTTATGAATAGTAATGAACCGTCTTGAATGGTTATGATGACATCCTGTCACATTGTGTTTATGCTGATGATACAGACCCTGTTGTGTATGTTAGCTTTGAGATTACTTGACGATGCATAAATAAATAAACAAATATATATATATATACATACATACATACATACATACATACATACATACATACATACATACATACATATATACACACACACGTTACATGGTAGTTTAATCATCACAGAAGGGCCTCTAGGTCCTACACTAAAGGCTGCTTGTCAAAACCAGCTGCTTTAGTAAAGAGAGAGAAAGAGAAACTGGCATAATGTTCTTTCTCTCCGTCTTTCAACTCTCTAGTGACAGAGCTAAGGCCCCAGCCAATTCAAATTTGTATGTAAAGATCCTTTATTTAAAAAGATCAGATTTGATGAACAAAGGGACATTAAGTGTGTACATACCATTCCATTCCATTATATACCATTCCATTATTTACCATTACATTATATACCATTATATTACATTATATACCATTACATTGCATTACACACACACTCTCTTGCACACACCACACGTTTTCTTCTTCTATCTTCGTCGGTACCTAAAATGAATTTCCTTTCAAAATCCTATTTTCCCCTAAACATAACCATTACCCTAACCTTAACCCAAACCATAAACATAACTCCTAACCCTAACCCTAAACCTAACCCCTAAGCTTACAATAGCCTCTGTCCTGGTGGGGACATGGGAAATGTCCCCACGAGGGAGAATTTCTCTTGTTTTACTATCTTTGTGGGGACTTTTGGGAATTTTAGGTCCCCACAATGTTAGAAGAACCAACACACACACACACTTAGTCCTACTATACAGTAAATCCCCCATGGCTTCTTCCCCAAATTGAATATAATCAAAAGAATGCTGGGAGGGCCCTCAGGAGATTGCCAGGTTCCATAGTTGGCTAGTTCAAATAGAATCCTTGACATTTGGAAACAAACCATGTGCCACCAAGCAGTAATTGCATACGACCACAGAAACACACATCTGTGCTGTGTGTGTTTGAGGATAGGGGCTTTCATTGCCTGCCTTTTGAAGTATTATTAATGTGTAGTTATCTGGCTCTGTTGTCTGTGAAAGGTACCTGTATTGGACTATGGTATCTAATAGGGCTGGGCTGTGGACACCAAATTGGAGCAAGGTGTGCCACCAATCCTTGTTCAATAGAAATGCAAATTTTATATTCAGATCATATTTCATATAAATGATTATCATCAACAGTCAATAATATTGATAACTATGATGAATTATTCTCCATATCGCCCAGAACCTAGTTCAGGTACTTCATTTTAAAAGTCTCATTATTATATTGTGGAATGTTTGAGTAGGTGCTACTATAGAATGCCTACATTCAAAACCTCATTATGGATTACACCTCTGGCTGGATATGTTCGAAGAAATGCCATCCAGGGATTATTCAACATATTCAGTCTATACTTATACTGTATGCAGAGTGAAAGAGAGGAGTAGGGAGAGAGAGGATGGTCAATTAGTGTTTAATTTCTATGTGTGTAAGGTTTCCATTGTACTGGTCTACCAATTTGACCAACTCAACCTTACTCTTCTGTACGAAGGTTGCATACATGGTGGATTTTTATGCTTAGATGGACAAAGGGGTATATATTTTTCTTTCAAGGCTAACAGTACTTGTTTGGGCTCAATACTAGTATATTTCACCACTATAAAATATATTGTTTTTCCTGTCACACAATTGCATGATATGCTTATAGATTGGGATGGCAGGTAGCCTAGCGGTTAGAGCATTGGACCTGTAACTTAAACGTTGCACGATCAAATCCCCGAGCTGACAAGGTAAAAATCTGTCATTCTGCCCCTGAACAAGGCAGTTAACCCACTGTTCCTAGGCCGTCATTGAAAATAAGAATTTGTTCTTAACTGACTTGCCTATTTAAATAAAGGTAAAATAAATATGAGGCTATAGGATCTGTGTACTGCAGTGTAGTGTAGTGACGAAAGCATATAAGAAGCTATTATCTGATGATAGCACCAGAAGTAAACAAAGGGGTTAGCTTATTTCTACCCTGCAGGCGCTACACAAAACGCTGAAATAAAATATAAAACATGCATTACCTTTGACGAGCTTCTTAAACATCACAATTGGTCCTTTTGTTCGATTAATTTTGTCCATATATATCCAAAATGTCCATTTATAAAGCATGTTTGTCCCAGAAAAAAAACAGCTTACAAAAAACGCAACGTCACTACAGAATATTTCAAAAGTTGCCTATAAACTTTGCCAAAATATTTCAAACTACATTTGTAATACAACTTAGGGTATTTTTAAACGTTAATAATCGATCAAATTGTAGACGGGGCAATCTGTGTTCAATACAGGAATGAAAACAAACCAGCGCCACTTTTCACATCTTGCGCAACTCACAAAAATGTACCCAGTTTCTAGTTGGCCTACTTCTTCATTGCACAAATGAATAACCTCAAACAAATTCCAAAGACTGGTGACATCCAGTGGAAGCGGTAGGAACTGAAAACAGGTTCCTAAGAAATATCCCTGGGCAAGGACATGTCAGGGAACAGAGAGAGGGAAGAAAATGAAATTAGGCATGCTATTTATCCAAAAGTGAAAATTCTGCCCCCTAGCCCCAAGAGGTGTTAAGGGGCATTTCTTACATGCTTGTTTTCCTAAAGTGAGAAATCCTGGGAAAACTACTGCTTGAATTTACTTATAAGTTGCTTATTAACACCTGTATATCTAGATGTGAAGATATTTTAGTTGTCTTGACATTTGCCTCTGCTATTATCAAGTCGTACTCATTCCCATATTCAAGTGAAATGTGTCATTATCAGGGGGTGGGGGTGGGTTTAAACTATATTTGTTTGGAACTAGGGCTGAATGTTTGTTTGAAATATTGTTTTGCTCCAGGCCAGGAAGATGACGGCAGGAAGGTTCTGGTGCTGAGCTATCCCCAGTACTGCCGTTACCGCTCTGTCCTGGCCCGGCTCAGAGAGCAGCCGTCGGCCCTGCTGACGAACCACACCGTGCTGGCTCTGGGCGGCATCGCCTCCCTACACAGCACAACACGCATCCTCTACTGCAGGGACACCTTCGAACACCCCACCCTGCTGCAGAACGAGAGTGTCTGCGACGAGTTCGGTAAGTCCCAAAATGCTAGGGTGCAGGAAGCACCTGTTCCGCTTTAAAAGGTTTTCTCCAATTTTGCGCCGACTGAACACCGCACAGGGTTGAGGTCACTTCCACTTTGATTCAAGTCACTTCGAGGGATGGATTGAATTCAAAGTCTCTATGTGACCTTGAATTGAAATTCCCTATGTGGACCTGAGATGATTCAGTTCACTTCCAAAACGGACTGAATTGAAATGGAACTGACCCCAACACTGCAAAACACACCATACTGATGAGTATCATCTGTCCTTAAGATAGTCTTTGTTTAAAGGCCCAGCGCAGCCCAGTGATTTTCCTATGTTATATATATATTTCCACAGTATGAGATTGGAATAAGCCTGTGAAATTGTGAAAATTATAATAATTACCTTTTAGTGTGAGAGCGGTTTGAAAAGACCTACTGAAATTTCAGCCTGTTTTTGTGGGATGGAGTTTTGGCCTCCCTAGTGACATCATCAGGCGGTAAATGATTTATAGGTCGTTATCAATAACACGTCACAATATGGCGCATAGCGTTTGATTTGCCTGCAAGGAGAACCCCAGTTTCACTAAAACCACTGACAACTGCGTGCCATTTTTAAGGATATAAAAAAGTGAACTATTTGGTTGTAATATCATCAGCTCTTGAAGAGAATAGTCGGAACTACACAGTTCTGATTATTCTAGGAAAAACAATTGCGCACATTTAGCTCTATCATCTCTCAATATTGGCCACCATTAATTTGATATTTGTGTAATATAAATTCAAAGTGAACTATACCTGTCAAGTGTGAGTGATTTAGGTTAATTTCCTATCCTTTGTGGGTTCTGCCTGTCAAGCAGCATAAGGGCGCATTTTCCGATGTACTGTTAGCTGGTAATGTTTACTTTGCAAGCTATGGGTAGAAACTTTGCACAGTTAGCTAAACATAGTGGTATGTCAGGGCCTCCCGGGTGGCGCAGTGGTCTAACGCACTGCATCGCAGTGCTAGCTGTGCCACCAGAGACTCTGGGTTCGAGCCTAGGCTCTGTCGCAGCCGGCCGTGACCGGGAGGTCCATGGGGTGACGCACAAGTGGCCTAGCGTCGTCCGGGTTAGGGAGGGTTTGGCTGGAAGGGATATCCTTGTCTCGTTGCACACTAGCGACTCCTGTGGTGGGCCGGGCACAGTGTGCGCTGTGCTTGAGAAATTGATCTTTGCTAAAAAGCTGCTTTTGTTTCTTTTTCACCATTTTGATTCAAAACAATCACAGTAAGGTACATAATTGATTTGATATTGAGATAAAAACGGCTTGCTTTAACCCATTTTTTTATAGCTTAACTCTTTGGACCTTTTGAATCATAACTTAACTCACCGTAATTGTGGAACAGGTAAAAAAATTTGGAGAGATTGTCTGTGTGGTAATTTAATTTTAAAAGAAAAATGAGGTGAGGGGAAACTGTTTTATGCGTAGGAAAATCTGGTATGAATGAATAGCAAGCTCACATTCTCCTGCTGCTCATACTGTTGGCTCATTGTGCCAGCACATGTAAGTGTCACACCGCATTCAGGCACAAGTCTTTTTCACTCTCTGACTGAAGTGTCATTACGTAAACACCACTTCTTTCAGTACGCCACATTAATATGTGTTTCATTCGTGTTAGGAAACATTAAATTCACCCATGTTTAATCCAGATTTGTATTAGGTCAAGTGCCAGGGGCAGTGAATAATGGGCCGTTGTTAAAGCTAGAAGTGACTGGAAACGATTGTATTTATGCTTTTCCAATGCTAATCCTGACCTTTAACATCGGCCAAGTCTTTTTCTAGCATTGCCCATTTAACAGACGTTCTTTTTTTATTCAAGTGAATTGACAGCCACCTCACGGTGTGTGGACAGAATGTCATTTGTGTCACTGCAGAACTACTGGAACACTGCTAATAATTTAAATGCTGCTATCTAGAGAGGACCAAGGAGTGCCACTGTCATTTAGAGAACGTTAAGGGTTTATTTTGGTTTGGTTACTCAAGGCCCGTGTAATAGCAGGGCAGCTTGACATGATGTCACTTAGTATCATGTACTTACTTCCTATTTCCATATTCATGTAGCCTCATTTCTACCAAACTGTGGAGAGGATGATGACAATGTGACTATTGCATATTATTATCATATTTTCTGTGAACATACTCTTCTGTACAACCACACAGATATGACAGAAGAAAAATGAGTCATTACATAACATAGCCTACAAAGAAAGGTTTGAAGAAATGTTTGCGTTCCAAGACATTTCCTCTGGGAGATAGTTAGAGGCAGTAAGATTAACTTTGCTCTGTGGTAATCATACTAAAATTGTAATTCTGTGGTTGGAATATGCTGTGAGAGAACATGTTGTCTTGAACATTGGTATAATTACATGCCTGGCAACAGTGGAACCATGCTTTGAGAATATTGTGAGACAAGTTCTTCTTATTTTCCTGCGACAAAGTAATAATGTTGCTTACCCTCCCCGCCCCCACCTCTGAGAAACATAATACCCATTGCTTAAATAAACAGTGTTTTGAAAGCTGATGAGGTACTTATGTTTGAGGTGAAACTACAGGCTCATTCGTTCGTTTACTCTTTTATTCAAACTGCTATGTCTGGAAAGGAGATAAAATCTATATGTTTTTGTGCAAAAACTGTTATTGTTTGCCTGTTTGAAATGTTTCCGCTCAGATTTTGGGGTTTTATGTTTATTAAAGTGGAACATTTTCTGGAATCCATCTGAATCCTTTTAGTAATCCTCGGGGGGGAAAGATTTATTGCTGGATATTAATGCTACCCAGATGCATAGATCCTAAAGAGATTCTATTTTTATCGTATTGTGAATTGAAGGGCACTCGCTCTGGAGTGTAAACTTTGTAAATGTTCCTGTAAAAGCACTGTAGCATGGCCAGGATGAGAGCAGAATATAAACACACTGATAAAGGAGTGATTTCCTTTGTGTGCCTGTGTCACTCCCCTCCACTGAATCCCAGTAGAGCTGGAGATTGCCTAAGACAGGCCCATTTTTATCCTGCTAAACTGTTAACATGTGCTCCCCTATAGATTGGAAGAATTCCTGCTCTGAAACCTTTCTTCCAAAGCTAAAATCAGGCTATATAGCTGCCACTGTTTTAATGTATTTGGGTAATCATAGAGATGTAATTTTCTTATCTTTCTGAACCTCCCATCAATTCGGAACTGTGTTAACCATGGTCATGCATTTTTTATCATCCATATGCCATATCATGAAACATTAAGGATTAAGGATTTAAGCATGTGAAAAAAATGTTTTCATGTTAAGAAGAACCTCACATTGGTACTGAATTAAAAGCATTTTCAGTCCACTGATAGCATGACTGTGTGACGAAGCATAATGTCCCTTGTTTTGTATCCTAATCAGAAACAAGCTGCCCAGATGCACATTACTACAGGCCTTTTGTCTGTACATTATTACAGGCCTTTTGTCTGTACATTATTACAGGACTTTTGTCTGTACATTAAACAGCCTGGAGAGGTATGATTTATCTGGACAAGGACTTTCACAGGCTCTTGAAGTCGCTTAATTCCTACACAACTCATCGTATAGAGGTTGTGGAGAAGTATGCTGGGGCCTGGAGTCAATGAGTCACGAGGGATGATATTACACACCCTTGAAGTTTGTATTTTAAATGGGAAGTTTGAGTGAAAATAAGGCCACATGCAAAAATGGATGAACTTCCCCTTTAAGTGCGTTGTGTGGGCAGTCTTTTGCTCCTATCATATTTTCAGGTAGAGGAATGTTGGTATTTTTGAACATCGTTTATGAGTATCGTAAATAGCATCACTCTTACTAACACTACTTCCTCATCACGGTACAATGAAGAAGGAAGGCATCTGTGTTATTCAGCGAGGGAAACATCTCACTATCTCTCAGAGGAATAAATTACCCTACAAACAGACAATAGGTAGTGGAAAAGCATGCCCTGACCTATTTGAAATGAGTATACATTTATTATTTATCACCACCACAGTTTAATGCTCAAAGATTTTACATGACAAAGTCGTCACAATAGCTCTTTGGTTAACTCAATCCCATCAAATGTAACTGGAGCGTAATCTATTGGAATGCATTATGGTTTATTGATGTATGGGTGTGTTTATTCATGCATTCATTTATTTATAGGTCGCTGTGATTTCTCCTTTCCCGGTAATGAATAGCATAAGTCTTGAGCTCCTCCACTGCTGGGTAGTTATATATGAAACAGATTCTTTGATTTTTAAAAGCCCCAGCCAGACCCATTTCGTTTTTGTTTCACTCTGTCAATATCAATAATCTGGAAACGTTTGAAGGTTAGCCCGTTTTTAGCAAATCCCACATTACGTCATTTTGTCTGTTTTACATTCGCTCTCACAGAAAGACATGCCGTATTTGGGACAGCCCCTCTGTGTGTTGTTAGGCTTGACTTTCATCCTTAAAAGGGATTTTCTTCTCTCTAAACAATAGCCATTTAGTGACACTGCCAACTCATAGGCACAAGGCGAATCTGAACTCCACTGTATGTAAACTGCTCAGATATATATTTTTAGAACATGACACTATTAATGTATTTGTTTGATATTTTCCTCCTTTTTGACAACAGAGCAACACTTGTATCTTTCTTAATGGGACAGAGGAGATGGTATGGTGGGATGGGGACAGAGCATTTGGTGTGTTCAAATCACACACTGTGACTGGATCTAAATGGAGCTCGGGGATGTTGTCAGGTTTTTTCAAGGTCAGAGTTCAGATCATTCTTTACTCTGCTTGTCAGCTTGGTTGTGGTTTAAAGCTGGCAGAGTTTGGAGAATGATGTCTGTTAATGAGTCCCAATGGCACGCTGCAAAGATCATGAGTGTATCACATGAGGAGGAAAGTGGACAGCGAGAATGAAAGGCAGAGGGAAAAATTGTGTGTTTAAGTAAAATTGTGATTTATATATGCGTAATTTTAAAAGAGCAGGATTAAAGAATGCTTGTTGAACTGTACGTTTAAGTTAAATGTATGGTATTGTACATGTGAGAATGGTATAGGGGCAATTTAATGCTTGAGTGTACTTTGAGTGTATTAGTGTACACTCAAGCACTGCTACTTTATGAGTTTGCTCAGCACAATCACACACATTCACACCCTCTAACACACTCCACCCAATGAAAATGATTTCATAATCCTCACCATAATAAACGTCTTTGAACAGTTTAATTGGCTCTTCCTGGAATCACTCCG
Organism: Oncorhynchus gorbuscha; assembly: GCF_021184085.1. Taxonomy (NCBI): domain Eukaryota; kingdom Metazoa; phylum Chordata; class Actinopteri; order Salmoniformes; family Salmonidae; genus Oncorhynchus; species Oncorhynchus gorbuscha. The sequence continues at coordinate 11,440,738 of NC_060180.1, read as the reverse complement.
TTTCACTTCATTTGATCTGATGAAAGAGTAATGTTCCCTTCCCAAGGGGTGCATACACAACACTGCACAAATAAAGCTGCAGTGGCAAATGACAGCAATAATAAACAAGGCAAATTCATACGCACTTCTGATAATTTTAGCTCAAATTGCTTTTGTTTATTAGCTAATCATGTTAATTAGCGGATCTTGTTTAAAGTGAATTTCATATTTATTCCAGGAGGATGAAAGACCATGGTTATTCGGTAAAAGTGAGGTATCAGAGGGTTGTTGGGTAAGATGTGACACAAATATTCTTTGCACACAACATTTTAAAATGACATACAGTAGACACTGCCATCTAAGAAGGTATTTTGAGCCTTTGTGACTTGGAAAGTGGGTCTACACGAAGACATGTAGTATATATAAAGCTGAAACAGAGGGACAGAGACATGGACAACAAAAAAGAGTATTGGTCTTTGCAGGGGAACATAATAAACCTTAGGGCCATTATTTAACAACATCCAGATATTGCAGACGTGTCTTCAGCTGTATCAGGAGCTTCGAGGGCTGTTAACTTTAACTCTGTGGTTAAATAAAATAAAGATGTTTTATTGTCACACACTGGATAGGTGCAGTGAAATGTGTGGTTTTACAGGGTATCCCAACCAGATGGAATAGTAGTGGACATAAAGGAAGTGTGTATGCCCTCTTAAAAGGAAAGGTTCACCCATTTTGAATGGTATATAATTTGTGGGCATCTCCGAGTGATGTTCTACACTCTTAGAAAAAAGGGTGCTATCTAGAACCTAAATTGGTTCTTCGGCTGTCCCCCTAGGAGAACTCTTTGAAAAACAATTTTTGGTTCAAGGTAGAACCCTTTTGGGTTCCGTGAAGATCCCTTTCTACAAAGGGTTCTACATGGAACCAAAAGGATTCTACCTGAAACCAAAAAAAGGTTCTACCTGGAACCAAAAAAGGGTCCTCCTATGGGGACAGCCAAAGTAACCCTTTTGGAGCTCTTTTTTCTAAGAGTGTATCGAGCTCTTGCTGAGCTCTTGCTGTTCATGCAGGCAGAAATACAGTCGGTACACTGGAAGTTAATAGGAAGATTACTTTTAGATCGCAAAAATATATATCATACAGGTCAAATTTCAATACTGTCTGATGTCATCATGCGGGAGGTCTTCTCTCGAATGAGCCATTGATCATATAGATATATATATATATATTTTAGATATTCCTACTTCGAGATATGTGTAATTTAACAGAGGGTGAACCAGATGTGTCCTCTTCGATCCAGGGTGCATTGCATGGTGCTGTTGCAAACGTCAGACTCCAATGCGAAGCACACAATCTGCAGGTTGAACATGGTGAGATTGTAAACTCCTAAATTGATAGTGCAGTTTGTTTAGGTGATTTTACAGCTAACTAGCTACTTCACATGCTGATATTGACTTTCGTATTATTGTGTGTAGCTACGTTTGCTAGCTAGCCAGCCAACTTCACACTCCCAGTCGGTATTAGATAGAAAGTCACGGCTCAGGCCGCCTGTGGGGAAAACAACCTGTAAACCTAGGTTTCCCTCAGTGGCTCACAGCAAAAACGTAACCTTTTTCAAACGCAATTTTCTTGTTATCTGCTTTTAGTCAATTGCAAAACTACATTGAAGAAAAGTACAACATGTCTAAAGATGACTTTAGACATGCCAAGATAAGGCAAAGCAGTGCGACACAAACAACAACACAGAGTTACACATGTATTAAACAAGCGTACAGTTAATAACACAAAAGAAAGTCTATATACAGTGTGTGCAAATGGCGTGAGGAGGTAAGGCAATAAATAGGCCATAGTAGCGAAGTAATTACAATTTAGCAAATTAACACTGGAGTGATAGATGAGCAGATGGTGATGTGCAAGTACAAATACTGGTGTGCAAAGGAGCAGAAAAGTAAATAAAAACAATATGGGGATGAGGAAGGTAGATTGGGTGGGCTATTTACAGATGGGCTATGTACAGCTGCAGCGATCGGTTAGCTGCACAGATAGCTGATGTTTAAAGTTAGTGAGGGAACTCACTAACTTTGAAGCTGGAGACTTATACAGTAGTTAGTGAGGGAACTCACTAACTACTGTATAAGTCTAAAGCTTCAACGATTTTTGCAATTCGATCCAGGCATTGGCAGCAGAGAACTGGAAGGAAAGGGGGCCAAAGGAGGTGTTGGCTTTGGGGATGACCAGTGAAATATACCTGCTGGATATACCACCATTGCGACCTGCATGCTATGGGTGGGTGTTGCTATGGTGACCAGTGAGCTGAGATAAGGCAGAGCTTTACCGAGCAAAGACTTATAGATGACCTGGAGCCAGTGGGTTTGGCGATAAATATGTAGCGAGGACCAGCCAACAAGAGCATACAGGTTGCAATGGTGGGTAGTATATGGGGCTTTGGTGACAAAATGGATGGCACTGTGATAGACTGCATCCAATTTGCTGAGTAGAGTTTTTGAGGCTATTTTGTAAATGACATCGTCGAAGTCAAGGATCGGCATGTTAGTCCGTTTTGCGAGGGTATGTTTGGCAGCATGAGTGAAGGAGGCTTTGTTGCGAAATAGGAAGCCGATTCTAGATTTGATTTTGGATTGGAGATGCTTAATATGAGTCTGGAAGGAGAGTTTACATTCTAGCCAGACACCTAGGTATTTGTAGTTGTCCACATATTCTAAGTCAGAACCTTCCAGAGTAGTGATGCTGGTTGGGCAGCGAACGGTTGGAGTTGGAGGCCACGGAAGGAGTGTTGTATGGCATTGAAGGTCATTTGGAGGTTAGTTAACACAGTGTCCAAAGAAGGGCCAGATGTATACAGAATGGTGTCGTCTGCGTAGAGGTGGATCGGGGAATCACCCGCAGCAAGAGCAACATCATTGATATATACAAAGAAAAGAGCCGAGAATAGAACCCTGTGGCACCCCCATAGAGAATGCCAGCGGTCCGGACAACAAGCCCTCTGATTTGACACACTGAACTCTGTCTGAGAACCAAGGCTGTTGAGTCTGCCGATAAGAACACAGTGATTGACAGAGTCGAAGCCTTGGCCAGGTCGATGAAGATGGCTGCACAGTACTATTTTTTATCAATGAAGGTTTTGATATCTTTTTGTACCTTGAGCGTGGCTGAGGTGCACCCGTGACCAGCTCGGAAACCGGATTGCACAGCGGAGAAGGTATGGTATGGGATTCGATATGGTCAGTGATCTGTTTATTAACTTGGCTTTCGAAGACTTTAGAAAGGCAGGGCAGGATGGATATGGGTCTATAACAGTTTGGGTCTAGAGTGCCACCCCCTTTGAAGAGGGGGATGACTGCATTCACATTCCAGTCTTTAGGGATCTCGGACAATACGAAAGAGAGGTTGAACAGACTGGTAATAGGAGTTGCAACAATGGCGGCGGATAATTTTAGAAAGAGAGGGTCCAGATTGTCTAGCCCAACTGATTTGTACGGGTCCAGGTTTTGCAGCTCTTTCAGAACATCTGCTATCTGGATTTGGGTGAAGGAGAAGCTGGGGAGGCTTGGGGAAGTAGCTGCGGCAGTGCGGAGCTGTTGGCCGGGGTTGGGGTAGCCAGGAGGAAAGCATAGCCAGACGTAGAGAAATGCTTATTGAAATTCTCGATTATCATGGATTTATCGGTGGTGACCGTGTTTTCTAGCCTCAGTGCAGTGGGCAGCTGGGAGGAGGTGCTCTTATTCTCCATGGACTTTACAGTGTCCCAAAACTTTTTGGAGTTAGAGCTACAGGATGAACATTTCTGTTTTAAAAAGCTAGCCTCTGCTTTCCTGACTGACTGCGTGTATTTGTTCCTGACTTCCCTGAAAAATTGCATATCGCGGGGACTATTCGATGCTAATGCAGTCCGCTACAGGATGTTTTTGTGCTGGTTGAGGGCAGTCAGGTCTGGAGTCAACCAAGGGCTATATCTGTTCTTAGTTCCACATTTTTTGATAGGGGCATGCTTATTTAAGATGGTGAGGAGATTCCTTTTAAAGAACGACCAGGCATCCTCGACTTACGGGATGAGGTCAATATCCTTCCAGGATACCCGGGCCAGGTCGATTAGAAAGGCCTGCTCGCTGAAGTGTTTTAGGGAGCGTTTGACAGTGATGAGGGGTGGTCGTTTGACCGCGGACCCTTAGTGGATGTAGGCAATGAGGAAGTGTTCGCTGAGATCCTGATTGAAAACAGCAGAGGTGTATTTGGAGGGCAAGTTGGTCAGGACAGCCGGGGTGTTAAGCATATCCCAGTTTCGGTCATCTAACAAAACGAACTCTGAAGATAGATGGGGGGCAATCAATTCACATATGGTGTCCAGGGCACAGCTGGGAGCTGAGGGGTGTCTATAACAGGCGGCAACAGTGAGATACTTATTTCTGGAGGGATTAATTTTTAAAATTAGAAGCTCAAACTGTTTGGGCATCGACCTGGATAGTATGACAGAACTTTGCAGGCTATCTCTGGAGTAGATTACAACTCCTCCCCCTTTGGCAGTTATATCTTGATGGAAAATGTTGTAATTGGGTATGGAAATCTCAGAATTTTTGGTGGCCTTCCTAAGCCAGGATTCAGACACGGCAAGGACATCAGGGTTTGCGGAGTGTGCTAAAGCAGTGAGTAAAACAAACTTAGGGAGGAGGCTTCTGATGTTAAATTCTCTAGGGTAGGGGGCAGCATTTGGAATTTTGGATGAAAAGCGTGCCAAAATTGCCTTCTAGTTAGGCCCAGAAGATAGGATACGCATATAATTAGTAGATTTGGATAGAAAACACCCTAAACTTTCCAAAACGGTCAGAATAATGTCTGTGAGTATAACAGAACTGTTTTGGCAGGCGAAAACCTGAGAAAAATCCATTCAGGAAGTAGGATGTTTTTTGTTGTTGTAGTTTCCTATTCAATGCCATTACAGTATCCATTGACTTAGGACTCAAATTGCAGTTCCTATGCCTTCCACGAGATGTCAACAGTCTTTAGAAATGGTTTCAGGCATGTATTCTGAAAAATTAGGGAGTAAGAGCAGTCTGAATGAGTGGACCCTTCTGTGTCACAGAGCTTTTTCATACGCGTGACCGAGAGAGTGCTTTTCTTGTTTACCTTTTATATTGACAATGTTATTGTCCGGCTGAAATATTATCAATTATTTAGGCTAAAAACAACCTGAGGATTGAATATAAACATTGTTTGGCATCTTTCTATGAACTTTACGGATACAATTTTGATTTGATTTTGTCTGCCTGTTGTGACTGCGTTTGAGCCTGTGGATTACTGAAGAAAATGCGAACAAAACTGAGGTTTTCGGATATAAAGAGAGATTTTATTGAACAAAAGGAACATTTATTGAATAAATTACTGTCTTCTGAGTGCAAACATATGAAGACATCAAAGGTAAGTGATTAATTGTATCTATATTTCTGACTTGTGTATCTCTTTAACTTGGCTGGTTACTGTTTGTAATGATTTGTATGCTGGGCTATGTTCTAAAATAATTGTAAGGTGTGCTTTTCCCGTAAAGCATTTTTGAATCTGACACTGTGGTTGGATTCACAAGAAGTTCATCTTTAAACCTATGTAAAATAGTTGTATCTTTTCTGAATTTTTATAATGAGTATTTCTGTATTTGAATTTGGCGCTCTGCAATCTCACTGGATGTTGGCCAGGTGGGACGCTAGCTTCCCACATACCCTAGAGAGGTTAACAAGCATGAAACCAAGGCTTTTTCGGTTACAGAAGTCAAGAAATGAGAGTGCCTGGGGACACGCAGTGCCTGAGTTAACCTCCACATCACCCGAGGACAGAGGAGGAGTAGGATGAGGGTACGGCTAAAGGCTATCAAAACTGGTCGTCTAGTGCATTGGGGACAGAAAATAAAAGGAGCAGAATTCTGGGCGTGGTAAAATAGATTCAGGGCATAATGTACAGACAGGTGTATGGTAGGGTGCGGGTACAGTGGAGGTAAACCCAGGAACCGAGTGAAGATAAGAGAGGTTGCATCTCTGGACGGGCTAGTTATGCTGGGTGAGATCACCACATGTGTGGGAGGTGGGACAAAGGATGTATCTGAGGCATGTTGAGTGGGACTAGGGGCTCCGCAGTAAACTAAAACAATGATAACTCTCCTAAACAACAGTGTACAAGACATATTGACATTTGTGAGAGACATAAAGCGAGGCATAAAGCAATCACAGGTGTTGATTGGGAGAGCTAGCTAAGACAACACCTAATCAGCTAAGACAACAACAACAGGTAAAATAGTGATGAATGGGCAGTGAGGGTCGGTTAACTACACACAGGGCCTGAGTTTGAGGCTGGGGCCGACAGATAAACAAAAAATAAACAAAATGGAGTACCGTGATTAATGAACAGTCCAGCAGGTGATCATAGGGTCCAGTGAACAGCAATAGATGGAACAGGGAAGCAGTAGGGTAGTCCTTACCAAGCTAGCACGCGGGAGACACAGCATTTAAGGTTAGCAGGCCGGGGTAAGTAGAAGCGTCTGGTCCGATGTCCGGCAAAGCCCGGTTGAGGGCACAGGATGGGGTTACGTCGGCGGACCAGTTGTGGTGGTACGGCAGGGCGCCGTGTCGACAAAGGGTCAGGGCCAGATAGCGAAATAATTATTGGAGTTTGCTAGCCGGGAGATGCGCCTGGCTCGCGGCTAACTGGTGCTAGCTTCGGGGCAGGGGCGTTAGCCACTATAACCACTCGGTAGCAGCTAGCTAGCAGCGATGATCCGATGCAAAGATCCAGAGCTTTACAGCAAGGATCCGGTGGAGTAGTGGATTCTAGCCATGTTGTGGTAGAGTCCGGGAGGCATCGGCTGAATAGCCGAATGATCACAGAGTAGGCCGGGAGGTGGGCCTGGCTCAGTGTTAGCTTTGGGGCTGGGTCACTCGGTGGCAGCTAGCTAGCTGTGATGATCAGGAATAATGGTCCAGGGTTTACGGCAGGAATCCAGCGTTGTAATGGAGAAAACTGTACGATACTGGCAGGCTGGCAAGTATTATCCAGGCTAAAACAAACGGCTGGTGTCTGTGCAGAAGGTAAAGGCCGCTAGCAGTGGCTAACAATGACTAAATAGCTAGTAGCTTCTGATGGAGGTTCTGGCTATAAGGTTTAAGAAATATAGTATCTGTGTCACATTGAGTAAGGCGGGTTACCGGAAGGTATATTTAATTTAGAAATGGAAAAGAGATTGAAAATAAAATGAAATATATACAAAAAATACAAAAAGTAAACAAGAGGAAAGTTTTCCAAGAAATGTATTAACTTTTATTTATTCAGGATAGCCCAATTGAGACCAGGGTTTCATTCCTAATGGCGCCCTGAGTACAAAATAAGGCTTCCATTTCCCCCCATTATGGAACTTTGAGGGTTTATGACAGGGTTTCCTAACTGGCGGTCTTTAATCGGTTTTATTTGTCTCCCCCCAAGTTTTCTGTGTAAAACAAAAATGTAAGGAAGGTTGGAAATTATTATGTTTTAGTAAAATATTTGGTCTGTTTGGGATTATTGGCGTCAACTTGCAGACTACAAATGATTTGCAATTATGTTTTCCGGCCCCCCAACCACCCGCTCAAGAAAAAAAATGACCCGCGGCTGAATCTAGTTGATGATCCTTGGTTTATGACATAGCTCCTCTAGTAATTTAATATGTCGTTATCAATAAAACATCACTATATGATGCATAGTGTTCCATTTGGCTGCTGGGAGGCAAGGAGACACCCAGCTCCACCAAAACCATTGGCAAGGGATTGTTAAATAAATGTTATAACTATATTTGGTTTTAATATCATCACCTCAGAACAACACAGTTCGGTTTATTCCACATTTAAAAGCTCCATCATCAGAGTTAAACAGAAAGTAACTGCATGCTTTTCATGATCAGTAAACATCAATTAAATCACGTCATTTCAGATACTTGAGGGTAGCGTATCCATTTGGCATGTACAGTGCCTTGCGAAAGTATTCGGCCCCCTTGAACTTTGCGACCTTTTGCCACATTTCAGGCTATAAACATAAAGATATAAAACTGTAATTTTTGTGAAGAATCAACAACAAGTGGGACACAATCATGAAGTGGAACGACATTTATTGAATATTTCAAACTTTTTTAACAAATAAAAAACTGAAAAATTGGGCGTGCAAAATTATTCAGCCACCTTAAGTTAATACTTTGTAGCGCCACCTTTTGCTGCAATTACAGCTGTAAGTCGCTTGGGGTATGTCTCTATCAGTTTTGCACATCGAGAGACTGACATTTTTTCCCATTCCTCCTTGCAAAACAGCTCGAGCTCAGTGAGGTTGGATGGAGAGCATTTGTGAACAGCAGTTTTCAGTTCTTTCCACAGATTCTCGATTGGATTCAGGTCTGGACTTTGACTTGGCCATTCTAACACCTGGATATGTTTATTTTTTAACCATTCCATTGTAGATTTTGCTTTATGTTTTGGATCATTCTCTTGTTGGAAAACAAATCTCCGTCCCAGTCTCAGGTCTTTTGCAGACTCCATCAGGTTTTCTTCCAGAATGGTCCTGTATTTGGCTCCATCCATCTTTCCATCAATTTTAACCATCTTCCCTGTCCCTGCTGAAGAAAAGCAGGCCCAAACCATGATGCTGCCACCACCACGTTTGACAGTGGGGATGGTGTGTTCAGGGTGATGAGCTGTGTTGCTTTTACGCCAAACATAACATTTTGCATTGTTGCCAAAAAGTTCAATTTTGGTTTCATCTGACCAGAGCACCTTCTTCCACATGTTTGGTGTGTCTTCCAGGTGGCTTGTGGCAAACTTTAAACGACACTTTTTATGGATATCTTTAAGAAATGGCTTTCTTCTTGCCACTCTTCCATAAAGGCCAGATTTGTGCAATATACGACTGATTGTTGTCCTATGGACAGAGTGTCCCACCTCAGCTGTAGATCTCTGCAGTTCATCCAGAGTGATCATGGGCCTCTTGGCTGCATCTCTGATCAGTCTTCTCCTTGTATGAGCTGAAAGTTTAGAGGGACGGCCAGGTCTTGGTAGATTTGCAGTGGTCTGATACTCCTTCCATTTCAATATTATCGCTTGCACAGTGCTCCTTGGGATGTTTAAAGCTTGGGAAATCTTTTTGTATCCAAATCCGGCTTTAAACTTCTTCACAACAATATCTCGGACCTGCCTGGTGTGTTCCTTGTTCTTCGTGATGCTCTCTGCGCTTTTAACGGACCTCTGAGACTATCACAGTGCAGGTGCATTTATACGGAGACTTGATTACACACAGGTGGATTGTATTTATCATCATTAGTCATTTAGGTCAACATTGGATCATTCAGAGATCCTCACTGAACTTCTGGAGAGAGTTTGCTGCACTGAAAGTAAAGGGGCTGAATAATTTTGCACGCCCAATTTTTCAGTTTTTGATTTGTTAAAAAAGTTTGAAATATCCAATAAATGTTGTTTCACTTCATGATTGTGTCCCACTTGTTGTTGATTCTTCACAAAAAAATACAGTTTTATATCTTTATGTTTGAAGCCTGAAATGTGGCAAAAGGTCGCAAAGTTCAAGGGGGCCGAATACTTTCGCAAGGCACTGTAGCTAGCTAGACAGCAATATGTGTTATTTAGCTTGCTTTATCAGAGATTATGCTTTTGGAAAGAGCCTGACATTGTCAAAGTTGTCAGTCAGACTTCTGTCATCACCACTATAAATGGCAAGCAAATCTAACAATATAGCCATCTGGTTTATGCCCTGAAAGTTAGCTTGTTATCTAGCCATATTATCGTGATCTGTTATTAGCTAGCTAGCCAATGTGATGTGGTCCATCATTCAATGTATCGTCTGAGATTCCTAAAGATTGGAAAGCGACCGCGATTATCCCCCTCTTCAAAGGCGGAGACACTCTAGACCCAAACTGTTACAGACTTATATCCATCCTGCCCTGCCCTTCTAAAGTCTTCGAAAGCCAAGTGAACAAACAGATCATCGACCATCTCAAATTCCACCGTACCTTCTCCGCTATGCAATCTGGTTTATGAGCTGGTCACGGGTGCACCTCAGCCATGCTCAAGGTCCTAAACAATATCATAACTACCGTCAATAAAAAACAGTACTGTGCAGCCGTCTTCATCAACCTGGAAAGGGCTTTCGACTCTGTCAATCACTGTATTCTTATCGGCAGACTCAACAGCCTTGGTTTCTCTAATGACTGCCTCGCCTGGTTCACTAGCTACTTCTTAGATAGAGTTCAGTGTGTCAAATCGGAGGGTCTGTTGTCCGAACCTCTGGCAGTCTCTATGGGGATGCCACAGGGTTCAATTCTCGGGCTAACTCTTTTTCTCTGTATATATCAATGATGTCGCTCTTGCTGCTGGTGATTCTTTGATCCACCTCTACGCAGACGACACCATTCTGTATACATCTGGCCCTTCTTTGGACACTGTGTTAACAAACCTCCAAACAAGCTTCAATGCCATACAACACTCCTTCCGTGGCCTTCAACTGCTCTTAAATGCTAGTAAAAGTAATTGCATGCTCTTCAACCAATCGCTGCCCGCACCCACCCGCCTGCCTAGCATCACTACTCTGGACAACGGTTCTGACTTAGAATATGGGGACAACTATACATACCTAGGTGTCTGGCTAGACTGTAAACTCTCCTTCCAGACTCACGTTAAGCATCTCCAATCTGAAGTTAAATCTAGAATCGGCTTCCTATTTCGCAACAAAGCCACCTTCACTCATACTGCCAAACATACCCTCGTAAAACGGATTATCCTGCCGATCCTTGACTTCGGCGATGTTATTTACAAATTAGCCTCAAACACTCTGCACAGCAAATTGGATGCAGTCTATCACAGTACCATCCATTTTGTCACCCAAGCCCCATATACTACCCACCATTGCGACCTGTATGCTCTCATTGGCTGGTCCTCGCTACATATTTATCGCCAAATCCACTGGCTCCAGGTCATCTATAAGTCTTTGCTAGGTAAAGCTCCGCCTTATCTCAGCTCACTGGTCACCATAGCAATACTCACCCGTAGCATGTGCTCCAGCAGGTATATTTCACTGGTCATCCCCAAAGCCAACACCTCCTTTGGCCGCCTTTCCTTCCACTTCTCTGTTGCCAATGACTGGAACGAATTGCAACAATCACTGACGTTGGAGACTTATATCTCCCTCACTAACTTCAAACATTGGCTGTCAGAGCAGCTAACCGATCGCTGCAGCTGTACACAGCCCATCTGTAAATAGCCCATCCAACCAACTACCTACCTCATCCCCATATTTGTTTTTGTTTTTTTCTGCTCTTTTGCACACCAGTATTTATACTTGCACATCCTCATCTGCACATCTATCACTCCAGTGTTAATTTGCGAAATTGTAATTACTCGTCTTTATTTATTGCCTTACTTCATTTGCACACACTGTATACAGATTTTCAATTATGTTATTGATTGTAACTTTGTTTATCCCATGTGTAACTCTGTGTTGTTGTTTTTGTCGTACTGCTTTGCTTTATCTTGGCCAGGTTGCAGTTGTAAATGAGAACTTGTTCTCAACTGACCTACCTGGTTAAATAAAGGTGATTTTTTTTTAGCCTATCATGTCTGTCAGCAGCAATTAACCTAAACCACTCATACCTTAATAGTTCACTTTTATTTTCTATCACTCAAATATCCAATTAATGGTGGCCAATATTTAGATATATCGTGAATCAACACTCACATATCTGAAATTACATGAACAATTGATGTTTAATGATCATGTTGACTTTGGTGCATGCAGTTACTTGCTGTTTAACTCTGATGATAGAGCTTAATGTACGCAAATGTTTTGCATGGAATAATCAGAGATGTGTAGTTCTGACTGCTCTTCAAGATCGAGGTGATGATATGACAACCAAATAGTTACCATTACAACCAAATAGTTACCATTACAACCAAATAGTTACCATTCCAACCAAATAGTTACCATTTATTTGCCAATCCCTTGAGAACGGCACCTAGTTGTCAATGGATTTAGCATAGCTGGGGGTCTCCTTGTCCCCCCAGCAGGCAAATCAAACACTCTACACCTTATTGTGACATTTTATTGAACCTATAGGATCTCAATGGCCAGAGCATAGAGATAGCATTGCATTGTGGGTTGTGTAGTCAACTTGAGCTGCAACATATTTCCACAAAGATTTTCACATTGCTACCAACCGTACAATGCCAAAATTAAACATTTGTTCACAAAAAATATTGTTCTCACATGTTAGTGTTATTTAACACTGTTCATAATAGGAATTACTGATTTTGGGTGGATTTTTCCTTTAAGGACAATGTAGTTAAATGCTGGCAGTTAAATGCATTCACCTGTGAGGTAGGGAAGAAAGAGGCTGAACTGAAAAGGGACTATTTCATTTCCTGTAAACATACATGCTGCGATGTGGGCCTGTTGCCATGGGGACTGGGGTCCAGGCAACCTGCTGTTTTGACTGGATTTTGATGATGATTGATAATTACTACCTGGCATTTGGTCCCCATCTTCATAAACATATGGCTAGATTTGCCCTCCACGTTATATCTGGCAAATTGTTCCCTTTGATAATAGGTTTTTAATGTTCCACAGTTGACGTTTGTTGGGCATAGCAATAATTTTCTCATGTAATTATATTTGCGGTTTATACAAGTCCCAGAAATAGAATCGATTTCATATTGAACCTATCCAGGATGGTGGCAGAATTTAATTTACAAATTCTTGTGACAAACAAAAGGATAGAGGGTGTTGTCAGTTGTCGCATATTGAAATTTGAGCATTTGAAAATGGCTATTGTTGCATTGTATCATTAATTTCCTTGGTAAGTGCATTATGATACTCGTTGGTTTACATAAAGAGGCAATTGGAAGCCATGTCAGTATACAGTATTAAGCTCTGAAGGGATAACAAGCTGTCACGTTGTTTAACTACCTAAATGACCCACTGTGCACTTACTAACATACTTCTGTACTTGTCACACTATATTTCACATCTCTGAGCTCCTGCAGTATAAGTAAACCACAGAGATGAAAGGAAATCCAAAGGCAAAGCTTTATATGAGTTACAAAGACTATAGGAATGCAAAAAAGCCCGGGTTCTGTTAGAGAGATAATGATCACTCATCCTCCCCTGTCAGTCAGCGTACTGAAGGAATCGTCTTTGAGGAAAATGGAAAGGACCACATAATACACAATTTGTTGGAAATTAGGAGGTTGGCTGGGGAATAACATGTTAAACATAATGCCAGAGGATGAGAGAAGATCAAATAAAGATCAAATACATTTTTATAAAATCACAGTGCTGCCCCCATCTCCCTTACTCCTCGCCTCTCTGTGTTACCCTCACTGTGTGACATTTCTAAATGAGGATCAAAGGCAACCTGCATACACTGAATGTACAAAACATTAAGAACATCTTCCTAATACTAATAATACCCCCAATTTGTCGGGGTATGGACTCTACAAGGTTCTGGCCCATGTTCACCACAATGCTTCCCACAGTTGTGTCAAGTTGGCTGGATGTCCATTGGGTGGTGGACCATTCTTGATACACACAGGAAACTGTTTAGTCTGAAAACCGCAGCAGAGTTGTAGTTCTTGACACAGTCAAACCTATGTGCCTGGCACCTACTACCATACCTCATTCAAAGGTACTTACATATTTTGTCTTGCCCATTCACCCTCTGAAAGGCACACATAAAATTGTCTGGTGAATTGGCTTCAAAATTCTTCTTTAACATGTCTCCTCCTGTTCATCTACACTGATTGAAGTGGATTTAACAGGTGACATCAATAAGGGATCATAGCTTTCATCTAGATTCACCTGGTCAATCGTTGTCATGGAAAGAACAGGTGTCCTTAATGCTTTGTACACTCAGTGTATATGGAAGAGAGATATATACTTGTGTAAACATTAGGTTAAGACCTTAAGGCTGGGTGGGTCCCACCTTAGGCTGTTGTTCACTGGGGGATTTAGCTCATTTCTAGAAGTCTGTTTAATCCTAGAGTACCTGTAATACTGTGTCCTGACCTGTGTCAGGAGTAGTGAGCTGCCCTCTGTTAGAGCCCCCTTTCAAACACATCAGACTCAGTGACTGTGAAAATGTCACATCAATGGAGCTACCCAGCAGGAAAAACATACACAATCAGAAAGTTTGCTTCCAGTAGGGATTTTATGTGTTGTTATTTAAAAAAAGAAAGGTTGTTTGCTGTAGAGTTGTACATGTGCTTGAATAATGGGTGAATCAGGAATAATGGGTGTTCACTAAAAGTGGAAATAATGGAAATGAAAAAGGAAAAAATATGTATGTAAATCCTGTCTCTTTCAACCAGCTCTCGCTTCCTCCATCCTAATCTCTTTCTGTCTCTCTCTCTCTCTGTTTAGTGAACAGGTAGAACAGTAATCACTAACGAGTGATTGCATGCTTGGCATTATGTGTTGTGTTTCAACGTCCCCAGTGTTCACTGAGAATAAGCAAACCACATTCTTCATTAAATTTAGAATAGCTCTCAGCATCTAAATTATGTATTCTGCTGTGGTTGCATTTATATTCTACATGGCCTCTTCACTAACAAATACTTTTTTCTGGGAACCTTACAAATATTCGAGTGTACACGACTATCATGCAACATCTACGAATAGGGTGCAATACATTTTTAAAAACCTTAAATTCCTATAAGATTATAATAAATAAACCCTGTATACTGTTTATTTTGAAAACGGTGTCATCTGTAACAATTTATATTATTTTGTAAATAGAACGTATTTATGCATCTGATGTTCTGACCATTTTCTCGAAATGACTAGGCATGGAAATAAGCCTGAGGCTACACGAGGGGCGTAGATCACCTGTCAAATGCCAGAGTGAGAATTATTAGCATGTCAGACAAGTCAGACGCTGACTGGTGTTCATAACTTAATAACACAGATCAAATTTGTTAGCTCACCACATACCAATGTCCTCTCTGAAATATAAATCGACTTTATGTGGACATTAGCCTTGTTTTGTTGTTCAAATAATACCCTGCACTTTAAACAACACTGGTGCTCAGGGGGGATTTTCAACCTGAAGGAAAAACATGAAGTTGTTCTGCAACTAACAGGCTTTCTTACTGTGTCTCCATCCTCTGTGTATGATCTTTGGCCTCATTTGGGCCACAGGGTTGTAGTGAAACGATCTCTCCCTTTTGTTGGGAAGATGTCGGACTTTCAAAAGCATATTTGTACGTCAATGAAATATAGGCCCTCCCCTGATTTAGTTTCATAGTCTTGTGGGAATAAAAAAAGAGAAGTTGCTATTTTGGACCAAGAAAGTCAAAGTGGCACTTGCGTCAGCATTGCTTCAGTAAAGAGGGCAACTCATTTGTATGTGGTTGTGGATTTATTTCACTGAGTGCAGCAGCATTTCACAAGATGTTGTTGCAGCAGCACTATTTTAGCGAGGAAGCATTTGAGTGTTATATTGCACCATCGCTCTACCATTGCCAGCTCAGATTTAAATAGTGTAGTTCAAAACAGGAGCGTACAGTATGTGTATGAAGTCTGTCATTTCAAGCTATCAAGACATAATCATGGTAGTATTTAGATGGAATGTTATTCAACACTTTTCTACAGTGTTCTTTTTATTCATTGCTTGCATAATCTCAGGAAATCTGTCAGATGAATGTCCACTGTTGACGAGTCCTTCACATCCTGTGGCAGCGCTGTCTATGTGGAACTTCAGAAACCATTCGGAGGTGTCTAAGTGCTTTTGCAAACGTGCCGTCCACAGAATGATAATGAAGTTCTAGCCCTTAATTGAATTGGAGAAATTAGACAAGGTACTGTCAGATGTTAAGAGGAGCGTTGGACTGCATCAAAAGATCAAGTTGTCAGCTTGCATCGCTGTTGAATTCCTTGTGACTTTCATGCCTCGGGGGTGCTGTTCATTGACAGAAATGATGGATTTGCCCCAAGGGGTTATTTTATGTCTGCCAATGCCAAGAGAGCAAGCTATTATCCAAGGTAACTTATGTATTCGACCTGCACTCTAAATCTCTGCCACTTTTTACAGCTGGCCATTTAAACAGCTGTGTATTCCTCAAGGGGTTTAAACCAGCAACCTTCATATTCAACCTTAAGTCAGGTCAGTGACCCAAAAAAGGCCAGAGCAGACCTAATGCATGTGTGTTATTGTGAGGAGGGTTCCTTATTTAACTGCCATCAAGGAACATGATCAGTGGCATCCAGGCCCAGAATAATAAAAGGATTCCGCACATTTCTCCACTTGACCTTGAGGCTCATTTGAAGTCGATATCCTGAAAGTCTGAGGGGAGCTTTTTGATGTTTTCTTTTTTTTTAACTAGCACAGATGTCCGCAGATCCATGTCAAACCCATGGCTTCAGCTCAAAGACAAATATCTGATGTAGTCAGAGGAGTTAACACACACAATTAGTTCTGCCCCAGAAAAATATTTTGCACTATAACCAAATTACATGTTATAAATTGTGAGTGAATTGCATTATCAGTTTCTAAATCAAGTGTCAACCCCCTCAATCATGGACACACTGCTGTGTAAATCAAACACACTTCTAAAAGCACTATCTGGAAATCTGTGAATCTCAACCATAGTCATCATAATGGGCATGTAACCTTTGACTCCCAGTCTTCACGTCTGCAGCATTTGACCTGTGAAATGTGCACCGCACATAAAGTGTTTTACGCGATACGCTCTGAGTTACATGCTCAATGTCATGAGTTTACGGATTGGGTTTCTAAAAAAGGCCCACATCAAGAGGATTATTTAGTCACATCCCACTGTGCAAAAACTGGTTGATTCAATATTGTTTCCACGTCATTTCAACCCCCCAAATGTATGTGATGACATCGAATCAACATGCAAAAAGTAGTCAATGTAAAGGCATTTCCTATTTTTTTTCATCCAACTTTTAACCCAAATCTAATGACATGGTGATATTATTTGTTGATTTCACATTGAATTCACAATAGTTGACAACTCAACCAAATGTAAATCAAAACTGGAGGTTAAACTGATGTCTGTGCCCAGTGGGTTATTCCTACATAGGCCTATTCTAGATATGAAATCTCTTGTTTAAACTGATGATACATGGTGAAAAACAAATCTAAGTGAGGTAGAGCTCAGGTCAGCTCGTTTGTATTACCATTCATGAGTCATCCATTATGCAGACTATTGGATTTCATGTTATTATAAGACTTCAACTTTATAGAGAGAGAAAGAAAGAGAGAGAAAAATACAGTACAGCAAAGCCAAGTAGCCTGAAAACTTGCAGTTACCAAGCTGATTACAGATCTTGGTGTAATTTTCCTTGCCTTTTTCCCTGGATGTTTTGGAAAGAGCGTGAAGTAAAAGGTCATTGAGTCACAATAGCTTTCACCTCTTGTGATTACTTCCTCCTCGATTTCATTGGGCTTTGTTTTGCTTAATTTTTTTTCCATCAAACCTTGATGAGAATTTGATCTGGCAAAAAATTATTCCCCTTGGCTGCCTCTAACCTTGGACATGATTTAATTGTAATTGCACACGAAATGCCTCTTTGAACTACTTGACTGAACCTGGCTCGAATCGAGTGCCTCCTCTCTCCTTTGAATTTATCATTGTTTTTGTTACCAGGGAAGGCAGTCTGCCAAGGTGTTACAATACAGTTGTTGCTCAATGTAAAATGTGGGCGTTCAAATACTTTGGAGGTTTTAAATACTTTATGGTGTAATTAATGTGTACTGTGGAATTATCTGCCTTACAAAGAAGTCCAATCAAACATGTTTATGTGTCGTTAGCAATGTTGAAGGTCTCAAATCAGCAAGTTACAAGGAAACTAATAATGGGAATAATGATTAGATCAGTGCATGTGTTGTGCAACAACATGAGTGTTCTCATAGAATTGTTATTCAGTTGTTTATATAGTTTTAAGGCTACACTTCTGTGACATAGAAAGGAAATGTTTATTTACGAAGTGCTTATTACACAAATGATTCAGAAGAATCAGCTTGCTTGTCCTCCTTCCCTAGGCTCTGTGTGTGGTTGCCTTCCTTTCACCAGAAACATTGCCTCTAGGATACTAACCAGCATGTGTTTTGTCCCCATCTTCTCAGCCCCTAACCTGAAGGGTCGGCCACGGAAGAAGAAGCTGTCAGTGTCCCAGCGAAGGGACTCCCAGGGCCACAGTCAGGGGCCTCAGGGGCCCCAAGAACCCAGCACCCTAGAGAACAAGTCTCCCACCAAGGTATACCACTCACCTAACATTTGATTCAATTGCAGCCATGCATAAAGATGGCGGCCACCATGTACTTACCACAAATATCTGAATTCCTCCATCTTTATGCACCTTTGCCATTCACTTCAGTTTACTTCATACTTATTGAATTACATTTTTAAAGGTCGTGATTTGTATGAATGACATAATTTTATTTCAGCGGGTGATATAATTATTTTGACAGAATCATTAAATAGTGTCCCCCCCTACACACACACACTTCACGTTGACTGTAAGCCCTTCAACTTCCACTATTTTATTTCCTACAGGTAAAACCTAACTGCAAGATAACAGTTCCTACCAGCAAGGGCACAACGACCAAACCCAGGATCTGTAAAAAGGCATCTGTGGAGGAGAAGGTGGAGAGGGAGGAGAAGATGGAGAAGGTGGAGAGAGAGGAGAAGCTGGAGAGGGAGGAGAAGGTAGAGAGGGAGGAGAAGGTGGAGAAGGTGGAGAGGGAGGAGAAGGTGGAGAGGGAGGAGAAGGTGGAGGAGGAGAAAGAAGAACCAGAAGAGAACCAATCAGAAGAGAGTGGTGCAGATGAGCAGGCCTTCCTAGTAGCCCTTTACAAGTACATGAAAGAGAGGGACACACCTATTGAGAGGATCCCCTTCCTGGGATTTAAGCAGAGTGAGTGAAATATATTTATTTTATGTTCATATGAGCTTTGAATATAGGATATATGATCTTCACGCACCTGTCAAAAGCATTATATGTGCATTCATAAGAGTTCTTCACACGGTCAGAACATGCAAGACATCTCGCTCAGATGTTTCAACAATGAGGTTTCACATGCTAGGGAAGATGATATCTTATATATAGAACCATACAAGAATGGTCATTCAATATTATTTTCTTGGCACAGCCATGCGTCATTGTGGTGCATTCACTCTATATGAAAAGACGTGATTTGTATTGTACTTTACTATCTCTATACAAGTTTTACATAAATGTAAGTTCCGGTTCACAAATAACCCCATGTATATATATTTAGAAAGAGATGTCATCTTCACACCAAAGATGCAGTTCTTAAGTAGGTCATTGTGGTTGAGATGATATGAGAGTGGCTCAGTATGCATGCATACGGTAGTTACTGAGTCTGCAGCATAGCATCATTTGTATCGAGGCATAATGCCAACTGTTTTACATACAGTACATGTTCTGAATTACAAACCAAGCAACATCATAATGCTTTTCTCATTAAAGCCCCCAATAATGCAGTTTAAACTCGTCCTTGGCAACATGACTGTTTAAAAAAAACATAACTAATTCAAAATATGCTCAGACGCAATCAGCTTTCATTATTCCTTTCAGCCACTGCAATAGCCTCATTTATCAAAGCAAAACTTTCCTATTATGGAAATTGTGTTTCTGGTATTTTCTTTCATGAGTGGTTTATAATTAAGATAAGGACTGTTTAAAAGCACTGGATTGTTGAACGGAATACACATGTATTCCTGTCCTCTTTTGATGTGCCTCCTACACGTTTTGTGTGATTGTTAACAGAAGCCATTCAATTACATCTTCCTTTCTAAGCCACTGGCTCTGAAATGCACACAGAGCAACCAATTCCACTTCGTCTAATGCACAATGTAGGGCAGACAGCGCAGCGTAGATAGAGGCAAAATACTGTAAATGAATCTTTCAATCTATCCCCTTTTATTTGAACGGCATATTCTACACAGTGCAAGGCTATAGCTCTGGCTCAAAGTTTCTTATCTGTTCCACCAGAAAGGAGGCTTATTTTCTTTTATTTAGCTTTAGCAGTTTGCCTGGATGCTGCACAGGACGTAAGATAAATGGACTTCAGAAGAAGAAAAGGTCACATGACAAAAAGAGGTTTCATTATCTTCCATTCAGTTGGGTAAACAGCTATTCCCAGCGTTGGTACCACATTCTGAATGTGCGATGGAAGTGAGTGTGAGGAAAACATGGGACAGGGAGGGGGCTGGGAGTGTGTGTCAAGGTTGGTACAGTTTGACATCACATTGCACACTTTGAATGGCCTTGGTCACAAATTGGAGAGTGGGGAGTTAGGGAATTGGTATGCGTGTTGTTGGGTGGGGCGGCGGGGGAGGTGATGCGCATTATTTCAGGCTGCCTTTAGAGAGGTTCTTTATGTCTTGTTTCTAATTTGCCTGTTTGAATGTCTGTTTTAGTGTACATTGTGTTTTGTCATCCTTATCGTTGTGATAATGCCCCGTTGAATAGAGTGAATTAGAGAAAAAAACAGGGAGCAAGTCATCTAAGAAAGAACTATTCTCCCATTTTCTTTGCCTTTTCTGTCCTTCCTA
This sequence comes from Oncorhynchus gorbuscha, assembly GCF_021184085.1. Lineage (NCBI taxonomy): Eukaryota > Metazoa > Chordata > Actinopteri > Salmoniformes > Salmonidae > Oncorhynchus > Oncorhynchus gorbuscha. The sequence continues at coordinate 11,420,138 of NC_060180.1, read as the reverse complement.
ATTCTGCTCGCTGTTGTGGTAATTACAGCCGAGGCATAACAGCCCCATTAATAAGCCATAGCTGCTATCCAGTTGCAAAACACAATGCTACTCTCTGCAGTTCAAATAGAACCCACCAGGTTCCTTTGTAATTCTCCCTGTGTATTGACAACAGACACGGAAGAGCAGGGAGGAAAAATCAATGCTGTCAAATGCGGAGATAGGAAAATGCCATTTTGACAAATGCAAGCCTTTGTGTACGCAGAGATTGAATTTTGATGGATTTCTCCCTAGGCGAGCCTTCCTTATTTATAGGTCTTCATATAAAAATGTTAAACAATGATGTTACAGAAAGCAGATACCAATGTCATTGTTTGGAAAATCTTACAATAACCTGGGTTAATTGTTTGCAGGGAAATATACTGTCTTTGTATTTTGATTATAATCACTATTTTGTACAATACCTATAATCAATTTGATATCGTCTGTTATTGGATCTTTGCATGTAAAATTCTATGCAAAATTGCATTTGCATTTGTGCCAACATTGTTAATGAGTGCTAAAATGTTAAGTATTACCAGATGCTCATAATGGTCTTTATTCAAATCCCCTTCAGCTGAATTGTTACATGAGCTAGCTAGGTGTCAGGCTGTATCTACCTGTAGTTTATGTAGCTATGTGACAGTATCTTTGTATGTGATGATCTAGCTGAATACCATTGATCTCCCTGTTTGTTGTCCCTCTAACAGTAAACCTTTGGACTATGTTTCAAGCTGCTCAGAAACTCGGAGGATATGAGTTGGTAAGTGTTTACATATGTCCTGCTCCATACTTAACTTTTATTTTCTTTAGGCTGCCTCAGTCGTGTTTTTCTCCAAAAATCTTGGTCAGGCCCACATTTTGCAAAATGATGCCGGTGTTTTAAACCCCCTCTAAGTGGAAAACACATGTTACTCTCCCATGTCAAGGAAATTGGTGAAGTCTGTCATTTTTTCCCATGTTCAGGCTCTAAAATAAAGTGCACTATTATACACAGCGAGACAGCAGAGCAGGGACATTTCACTTGGCAGCCTACCCCACATTTGTTCGGTACTAATGTGGGAAGTGTTTCCAACATTTTTAAGTCTTTTGATGTGAAAAGTAAACGCATTGCGAATGCCGGTTAGTTCATTTGCCACATATAGTCATACAGAGAGACGAGCCGCAAACTATAAACAGGAAACTAGTCATGTAATCGGGATGTTTTTCCTTTTAAAGCCTTTTTATCTGCGGATGATTATCAGTCTTTCATGCCTGCTGCTGTCTTTGTGAGCAGGAAGTTGTGTGGTTGGTTTGAGTATATATTTAATGGTGTAACTCGTCACTCTGGCATCTTAATGCATATATTCAACTGTACTGTACTTTTCCCTCTTACCCTTGCTGTGGTACAGACGGTTGTTGCCAGCTACAGCTGGTAGCATGTTATGGAGATGGTTTTGCATTACAGAGTAGTGTTATAGTCTCTGTAGCAAACTGAATAACTTTGTTAGTGTTATCCACTCACGTCGGGGAAATGACTAGCATCTATAACGATGTTGTTACAGCATTTTATTATGTTATATGATACAGCGTTATAAAAATCTGTTTCTCTCTCTCAGATCACAGTTCGCCGACAGTGGAAAAATGTATATGATGAGCTGGGTGGTAACCCAGGAAGCACAAGTGCCGCCACATGCACACGAAGACACTACGAGAGGTGAGTTATTAACAAAGCACTGTCCCATTTTCCTAATGCAGTGGAGGAAGAGGAATGCTACTCTCAGCCTCAGTATCAGGTGCATGTCAACTTTGCTTAGGGAAGTAAGGCTTCCTTCCTATCTCGACATGATGTCCTAAGCCGTGCCCACAGACACTCTCTCACCCTGCTGCTCCATGCATACTAACACAGAGCACAACTATATTCACCAAACCAGTCACACATCTCTCTCTAACCAGCCTTTATTATTGAGAGGGTCCCTGAACCAAAGCAAACAGCAAACAGATATGATCCTGGGGGGAGACTGGAGGATATTATGCATGCACACACACATTCTCAAGGTTAAACAAACGCTGTGTGCTTAATACAAGATAACCTCTCTTTCATAAAGCTTTCCTCTTACGGCTAGTCATCTCTGAACCCCCCCCCCCCCCCCCCCCCCCCCCCCCCCCCCCAGGCTGATATTTTCATGCCTCCGCAATGCTACGGAACAGATTTACCTGTCAAAAGAGGGGCACGCAGAGCAATATCACGCATGCATATGGGTGAGTATGTGTATAGACCTAGGCAAATGACAAACAAAGTCAGGCTGAATTGCTCAGTCAATGTGTGTAGGTTTATCTATGCTCTATGTACGAGTGCATACAACATTTAATACAGTATTTGAATAATATCAAATAGCACTGCAGCTTTAAACCTCCTGCGCAGCCAGAAGGGACTGTATTTGCTCTGCCATTAAAAGCCCTTTCACAGCCCTGCATGGTTAGGAGGACTGGTATAGACAGTGTCAGCACAGCACACAGCACAGGGGGCTGGAGGGGACCAGTGAGGTGTTACTGCTGGCCTTTCTCAATAGAGCCACAGAAAGCTGGGAAATTGTGCTGAATCAATACAAACCAATAATATCTCCACTGCAGTGAATATCACCCTGTCAGAAAGAGAGCGGGAAATCTCAGCTGAACCCTAACAGGCCAGGGGATGAGAATTTTAGCTGAGGCTCACTATTCCAGTAGCTAGGAGGGCAATTAACTTCATTGTATTAGCTCAGCAAACAAAGCTATTCTCTCTCCCTTGGAAGTGTATGATAAATGACCCCATTTGTGGGTTTGGTGAAGTATATGTTTGGTCCCTGGTGGCATCTTTTATTTCTCTTAATGATTACTCAGCGTTGAAAACACAATGAGCGATTTAAACTAGAGCATGCAGCATTTCTCCCAACGTCTTTTGATTTGGTATTGGAACATTTCGGTTGTAATTGCACTAGATTAACTGAACGCGCTCATCTTGGTCTTTTGTTTGGGACTTTGAATGTCCCCAAGCCCTGACTCTAATTTGAAATGATCCACATTATCCATTTTCCTCTTCAATGGAAGTCATCTGAAACGGTTGCCTTGGAGACATTATTTTGAATGATAAAGATGGAAATAATGATTGTATTTATGGTGTTGAGCAGCGGGCAGTAGAGAACATAAAACGAACAGAACACAAGATAACCGGAGGTACTTGTCATTTGGAAAGTTGCTCATTGCAGCCATTCTACTGTTCATTAGCTTAAAGGGAAAAATCAATATTTAACATCCAACCCAAGGTCTAAAGCTCCAGCTGGGAAAGCTTTAATGATATTTATTTAAACCGTTTCCGAAGATTAGCTGTCAGAGCTCAGCTCCCTGAATTAAAAATGAGGTCATGAAAAGATGGCATCAATAACCTTGAAATAGACTGCTGCATTCTCTCCCTGCATGTCACTTCATGCTAATTCTTTGATTATACAGGTCAATGCCTTTTAGCTGCCGTTAGTTATCTAAGCTCTCACTTTCTATGTGAGCTGCTGCTGCTGCTACAGAAACAGTACATTTATACCGTACATGTTGTTACTCTAATAGCTCCTGTGTTAATGCAGAATTAATGCCTGCCGTGCATAGGCATTTTTATGTAATTGCAGGGGGGAAATATCCATGGCAACAGTGGAGGCAATTGAGAATCATTTTCTCAGAGGTTGTACTGAGTATAACAAAGAACAAGGAATTCCACTCATTCTTTTTTAATATAGCAGCTAATTTCAGTTATTAACTGATGAATACCAGATGTGCACACTAGATTGTAAATATTTATTTGGTTGGATGCAGGGTTTGTTTCTTTTGGATACATTGCAGACGATATTATTGATTCTTGTATGAATTCCTCGTGGTATTGGTGTGCCTCTGCACTCACTCAAGCTGCACCTCAGATTGAAAATATATCCCTTAGTGTATAGGCTCATAACAAATTGGAAAAACTTGGCCAGTCGCCACCCCGTGGATCATGTTAGAGTAGACTCAATCCTAAATACAGCCCTTGCTCAGCGTTGCATCTAGTTCCTCTATGCAACACACTGGTCTCTTTGGCTATGCCCTGGTGTTCATATGATTTAGTTACGAATCTTACCACAAGAGTTTAAGAAAGACACATTGCTGTAACAGCCTGATTACATTTCTAGCTATAGGAAAAACCTACGGGACAGATTACAGCTGTGATAGCACTCAGATGAATGATGTTTGATTGCTCTCCCTCATCCACCTGCCATAATAAAGAAATAACTTACCCACATGAAACATTCTAGGCTTTTAATCCTAGTGCTTTTTGCAATTAGGGGCGTGCAAATGGTGCCATACAGGCACCATTCAGAAATACTGATAACAAGTCAGAGGATTTGTTGTTGTTGCATTCTTGCCTTTGGCTTAGGAACAGTTAATTAGATATTTCTTGATATAGGACTTAATGATGAACAGACTTTTCACCATATTATAAATCTGGTCCTAATGTTGAGATTGGATCAAAGAACATAATATTCTCCATAGTGAACTGCAGACATGATACAGTATCTAGCAGTTAATCCAAACACTTACCAGTCCATTGCTCAGCACCTGTCATGATTAAGGTTTGCTGTGTACAGTTGAATGCGGTTTAGCCTTAGGTGAATGGTAAAGGTCACTTTTAGATCTGGTATTTCAAGACCGGACAAAAGGCCCTAGTTTAGTATTCCTTCACTGCCCTGTTTAACGGCGTGAATCAGGATCACTTGAAGTGACAAAAGAGAGGCTTTGGATCCAAATCTTTCCCGAGCTGAGGGAACAATGACCGTTTATCCCTCTCTGATTTGGCTCTGAAGATCGATATTTGCATTTGTACAGACAGGAGTTATTGTTTTGCCAGTTCTTTGAAGCAGCCTAATCATAACACATGGTGATGATGAATATGGATTAGATTAGATTAGATTAGATTAGATTTTGCTTCTCCTTCTCTTCCTGAGGTTGTAATACAAATCATTATTTCCTATAAATTGTTTGGCAGCCTATGGGCCTGTCCATCAGCTCTCAAGAAATGATTCCTTTAACGAATTGAAGGTCAAATGCAGGCGGTTTTTAAAAAATCTCAAAATCATGTATTGGTAACAATTAAGTACCTTACTTACTGTGATCATTTTTTAATTAATATTTTCAAAAAGAAACAAAAATAGTGTCTTAGAAAAGAGCAATTTCTCAAAAAACTATTTAGCTAGGATTGTCTGGGAGTGAGTGGGGAGGGGGAAACTGAAAACTTGCTGTTGTCAGAGAGGTTTGAAACTCTCTTTCTTATTGATCTATTAACTAATTTACCGCCTGGTGATGTCACAAGGCAGGCCAAAACTCCGTCTGACCAAAACAGGTTGAACAGTCAGGCGGTCTTTTCAAATAGCTCTTTCACTAAAAGGGCATTATCATATTTTTCACAATTTGTTTGGGTATTGTTCTAACCTACAGTACCAGTCAAAAGTTTGGACACACTTACTCATTCCAGGTTTTATTTTATTTTAATTTTTTACATTTTTCTACATTGTAGAATTATATTGAAGACATCAAAACTATGAAACAACACATATGGAATCATGTAGTAACCAAAAAAAGTGTTTTATATTTGAGATTCTTCAAAGTAGCCACCCTTTGCCTCAATGACAGCTTTGCACACTCTTGGCATTCTCTCAACCAGCTTCATGAGGTAGTCACCTGAAATGCATTTAAAATAACAGGTGTTCCTTGTTAAAAGTTCATTTGTGGAATTTCTTTCCTTTTTAATGCGTTTGAGCCAATCAGTTGTGTCAAGGCCAATCAGTTGTGACAAGGTAGGGGGGTATATAGAAGATATCCCTATTTGGTAAAAGACCAAGAACATATAATGGCAAGAACAGTTCAAATAAGCAAAGAGAAATGACAGTCCATCATTACTTTAAGACATGAAGGTAAGTCAATCAGGAAAATTTCAATAACTTTTCTTCAAGTACAGTCTCAAAAACCATCAAGCGCTATGATGAAACTGGGTCTCATGAGGACTGCCACAGGAAAGGAATACCCAGAATTACCTCTGCTGCATTCATTAGAGTTACCAGCATCAGAAATTGCAGCCCAAATAAATGCTTCACAGAGTTCAAGTAACAGACATCTAACATCAACTGTTCAGAGGAGACATGGTGAATCAGGCCTTCATGGTCTATTTTGCTGCAACAACAAAAATCACTACTAAAGGATACCAATAAGAAGAAGAGACTTGCTTGGGCCAAGAAACATTGCTTGCTTGGACATTAGACTGGTGGAAATCTGTCCTTTGGTCTGAGGGGTCCAAATTTGAGATTTTTGGTCCCAACCGCTGTGTCTTTGTGAGACGCAGAGTAAGTGAACGAATGATCTCCGCATGGGTAGTTCCCACAGTGAAGCATGGAGGGGGAGGTGTGATGGTGTGGGGGTGCTTTGCTGGTGACACTGTCTGTGATTTATTTAGAATACAAGGTAGACTTAACCAGCAGTGCTACTATAGCATTCTGCACTGATACTCCATCCCATTTGGTTTACGCTTAGTGGATCTATAATTTGTTTTCAACAGGACAATGACCCAACACACCTCCAGGCTGTGTAAGGGCTATTTGACCAAGAAGGAGAGTGATGGAGTGCTGCATCAGATGACCTAGCCTCCACAATCACCAAACCTCAACCCAATTGAGATGGTTTGGGATGAGTTGGACCGCAGAGTGATGGAAAAGCAGTTAACATGTCCTCAGTATATGTGGGAACTCCTTCAAGATTGTTGGAAAAGCATTCCATTGAAGCATTGAAGTATGTGAACACTTCTTCAAATTAGTGGATTCGGCTATTTCAGCCACACCTGTTGCTGATCGGTGTATAAAATTGACCACACCGTCATGCAATCGCCATAGGAAAACATTGGCAGTAGAATGAAGAGCTCAGTGACTATCAACGTGCCACCTTTCCAACAAGTCAGTTCGTCAAATGTCTTCCCTGCTAGAGCTGCCCCAGTCAACTGTAAGTACTGTTTTTGTGAAGTGGAAACGTCTACGAAAACAACAGCTCAGCGGCAAAGTGGTAGGCCACATAAGCTCACAGAACAGGACCACCGAGTTCTGAAGCACAGAGCCCTGACCTCAACCCCATCGAACACCTTTGGGATGAATTGGAACGCCGACTGCGAGCCAGACCTAATCGCCCATCCCCTCAATAATGCTCTTGTGACTGAATGGTAGCAAGTCCCTGCAGCAATGTTCCAACATCTAGTTGAAAGCCTTCCCAGAAGAGTGGAGGCTGTTGTGACAGCGAAGGGGGGACCAACTCCATATTAATGCCCATGATTTTGGAATGAGATGTTCGACGAGCAGGTGTTCACATACTTTTGACTATGTAGTGTAGCTACAGTAGTTGTCGTGGTATCCAAACAAACAGACTAGTTTAGCTAACCAAACTGTTATGAAAATCAAATTCAGCAAACGCAATACTGTTTTCAATTCGACTTTTGCTTTCAAAAGCAGCGCAAACAAAACTTGTAAAAATGAACTATAGCCATTTAAATCTATTGTGCATTATATTGAAATAATGCACACTCTAGAATGCCCTTCAAGCCAATCAGAAAGGAGTATTCAATAATGCCATGGTATAATTAAGCAATAAGGCACGAGGTGGTGTGGTATATGGCCAATATACTACGGCTAAAGGCTATTCTACTGCACAACACAACACGGAATGCCTGGATACAGCCCTTAGCCGTGGTATATTTGCCACATACCACAAACCCCCGAGGTGCCATATTGCTATTATAAACTGGTTACCAATGTAATTAGAGCAGTAACCAGAAATGTTTTGTCATACCCTTGTTATATGTTTGATATACCACGGCTATCAGCCCATCAGCATTCAGGGCTCGAACCACCCAGTTTATTTCACAGTTTTGTCAAGTTGACTTGATGTTTTTTGGATGGTGGACCATTATTGATACACACGGGAAAATGTTGATAATGAGAAACTCAGCAACGTTGCAGTTCTTGACATCAACCGGTGCGCCTGGCACTTACTACCATACCCTGTTCAAAGGCACTTAAATATTTTGTCTTGCCCATTCACCCTCTGAATGTCACACATACACAATCCATGTCTCAATTGGCTCAAGGCTTAAAGATCCTTCTTTAACCTGTCTTCTCCCGTTCATCTACACTGACTGAAGTGGATTTAACAAGTGACATCAATAAGGGATCATAGCTTTCACCTGGTTAGACTATGTCATGGAAAGAGTGTTCTTAATGTTTTGAATTCTCACAAGTTTGGGGTCACTTAGAAATGTCCTTGTTTTTGAAAGAAAATACATTTTTTGTCCATTAAAATGACATCAAATTGATCAGAAATACAGTGTAGACATTGTTAATGTTGTAAATGACCTTTTAAAAGGCTGATTGATCATTAGAAGACCCTTTTCAATTATGTTAGCACAGCTGAAACTGTTGTTCTGATTAAAGAAGCAATAAAACTGGCCTTCTTTAGACTAGTTGAGTATCTGGAACATCAGCATTTATGGGTTCGATTTGATTTGATTACAGACTCAAAATGGCCAGTCCTCAACTGGCAGCTTCATTAAATAGTACCTGCAAAACACCCGTCTCAACGTCAACAGTGAAGAGGCGACTCCAGGATGCTGGCCTTCTAGGAAGAGTTCCAAAGAAAAAGACATATCTCAGACTGGCCAATAAAAAGAAAAGATTAAGATGGGCAAAATATCACAGACACTGGACAGAGGAACTCTGCCTAGAAGACCAGCTTCCCGGAGTCGCCTCTTAACTGTTGATGTTGAGACTGGTGTTTTGCGGGTACTATTTAATGAAGCTGCCAGTTGAGGACTTGTGAGGCGTCTGTTTCTCAAACTAGATACTCTAATGTACTTGTCCTCTTGCGCAGTTGTGCACTGGGGCCTCCCACTCCTCTTTCTATTCTGGTTAGAGGCAGTTTGCACTGTTCTGTGAAGGGAGTAGTACACAGCGTTTTATGAGATCTTCAGTTTTTTGGCAATATCTGGCATGGAATAGCCTTCATTGCTCAGAACAAGAGTAGACTGATGAGTTTCAGAAGAAAGTAGTTTGTTTCTGGCCATTTTGAGCCTGTAATCGAACCCAAAAATGCTGATGCTCCAGATACTCAACTAGTCTAAAGAAGGCCAGTTTTATTGCTTCTTTAATCAGGACAACCGTTTCAGCTTTGCTAACATAATTGCAAAAGGGTTTTCTAATGATCAATTAGCCCTTTAAAATTATAAACTTGGATTAGCTAACACAACGTGATGTGATGGTTGCTGATAATGGGCCTCTGTATGCCTATGTAGATATTCCATTAAAGATCAGCCGTTTCCAATAGTCATTTACAACATTAACAATGCCTACACTGTATTTCTGATCAATGTTATGTTAATTTAGTAGACAATTCTTATTGCTTTTCTTTCAAAAACATGGACATGTTAAGAGACCCCAAACTATGCTTGGACACAAGAATAGAATAATAGTAAAGACATCAAAACTATGAAATAACACATATGGAATCATGTAGTAACCAAAACAGTGCAAAACCAATTAAAATATAGTTTCGATTTTAGATTCTTCAAAGTAGCCACCTTTGCCTTGACGACAGCTTTGCACACTCTTGGCATTCTCTCAACCAGCTTCACCTGGAATGCTTTTCCAACCATCTTGAAGGAGTTCCCACAATGCTGAACCCTTGTTGGCTGCTTTTCCATCACTCTTCGGTCCAACTCATCCCAAACCATTTCAATTGTGTTGATGTCGGGTGATTGTGGAGGCCAGGTCATCTGATACAGCACTCCATCACTCACCTTCTTGGTCAAATAGCCCTTACACAGCCTGGAGGTGTGTTGGGTCATTGTCCTGTTGTAAAACAAATGATAGTCCCACTATGTGCAAACCAAATGGGATGGCGTATCACTGCAGAATGCTGTAGTAGCCATGCTGGTTAAGTGTACCTTGAATTCTAAATACATCACAGACAGTGTCACCAGCAAAGCACCCACACAACAATACACCTCCTCCTCCATGCTTCACAGTAGGAACTACACATGCAAAGATCATCCGTTCACCTACTCTGCATCTTACCAAAACTCCGTGGTTGGAACCAAAAATCTCAAATTGGGACTCATCAGACCAAAGGACAGATTTCCACTAGTCTAATGTTCATTGCTTGTGTTTCTTGGCCCAAGTAAGTGTCTTCTTCTTATTGGTGTCCTTTAGTAGTGTTTTTTGTTGTTGCAGCAATTCAACCATGATGGCCTGATTCACGCAGTCTCCTCTGAACAGTTGATGTTGAGATGTGTATGTTACTTGAACTCTATTTGGGCTGCAATTTCTGAAAAACACTGGTTCCAACTTGCGCAACGTGTCTACAAAATATCTCAAATGTTACCTGTAAACTTTGCCAAAACATTTCAAACTACTTTTGTAATACAACTTTATGTATTTTTTAACGTAAATAATAGATAAAATTGAAGACGGGATGATCTGTGTTCAATACAGGAAGAAAACAAACTGTAGCTAGCTTTCTGGTCACGTGCCTCTAACAGTACACTTCAAGTGACCCTCGTTCAAGATGGCCGTACTTCTTCATTACACAAAGGAATAACCACAACCAATTTCAAAAGACTGTTGACATCCAGTGGAAGCGATAGGAACTGCAAGAAGGTTCCTTAAAAATCTGGATTCCCAATGAAAAATCCTTGAAAAGAGAGTGACCTCAACAACAACAAAAAATCTGAATGGTTTGTCCTCGGGGTTTCGCCTGCTAAATAAGTTCTGTTATACTCACAGACAGGATTCAAACAGTTTAAGAAACTTCAGAGTGTTTTCTATCCAAATATACTAATTGTATGCACATCTTATCTTCTGGGGATTAGTAGCAGGCAGTTGAATTTGGGCATGCATTTCATCCTGACGTGAAAATACTGCCCCCTGTCACCAAGAAGTTAACGCTTTTTTGGTGACTACTTGATTCTGTGTGTGTTATTTCATAGTTTTGATGACTTCACTGTTATTCTACATTGTAGAAAATAGTAAAAAAATAACGAAAAACCCTTGAATGAGTAGGTGTGTCCAAACTTTTGACTGTTCTGTATATGTAAAACACATATATAAAATCATGTTTTTGGCTGCTCTGGGCCTTTAAGAAAGCCTCTGAAATAAACAGAGCGCCAGCTCAAATTAATTTCATCACCAGGAAAAGTACTTAATGGAATAGTCTGCAGGGGTTTTCCACCACTTTGGTGACTTGGCCTTTCCTGGATTCCACAAACCAATCCCCCTTTAACTCAGATGAAAGACCAGCTTGTTGTTAGTAAAAACATAATGTCATTGCTCAGTTGCTTGTTTGGCATGTAAATCCATTATTATAATGGGACGCACATGCTTAATTGAATTTGTCACTGAATTGCAATTGTATTGATTTCCAAAGAATCTTACAATAATAGGCCTACATTATATTAAGAAATGTAGTTGTAGCCTAATTACATTCCAATATGAAAGAGAAAGACCTGTCTGCCTCTTTTGCCTATTTAACTTTTGTATTTTTTATTACTGGTTAGGTTGCATACTGGAATGTACTATGAACATCATGGAAAATGGCTGCTCATGTAAAGAAAGGCTCAATAGCCACAACCGGAAGTTAAGTATTTATTGACCTCGCCAAAATGTAAGCTCTTGTTCCCTCATTGAGTTATTCCCTCATTGACTTTTCCATGTCTGTCATGTTGTGCTCTTTCTGCCCTCTAGTGTGCAAGAAGATACCTTGCATTTGAATTTGATATTGTGTGTCATATTCATTACTAGAAGTGTTCCTCGGAGACGCATTTTTTGTTTTGAACTCCACCAAGGATTTATATAAGAGAAATCCCTATATTTACATAAATGTAACCTATTACTGTCCAAAGAGCCTTCATAGCGGACTGAATTCCTTTCATGGCCTCTCGATTGTAGACTGTCCCAGGCACCATGCTTTCAGGAAATTACATAAGTCATATTGTATTACCATTACTGTATTGCGTGATCAGGAGAATATTATATGCTCTCCCTGTACTTATTCTCTCATTGAGTCTTTTACAGAGCAGGTGCTATTTATAGTGTGACTCTTCATAGTTAACTGTTCAGCAACAGAGAAGCAGAAAAGAATCAAGCATCCTGTCGTGCCAAAAGAACATTGTTATTTTTAGTTAATTTCCAAATAAAATTTAAATGACAAGATACTGTGTCTGGAATATTAAGTTTAACACTTTGTGTGATGTAACATGGATTTTAGGAGAATGTTCAACCGAGGTGTGATAACCACTCCAGTATGGACGGTACCTTCACCTTTCAATGGCATTCTTGAGAAGTGATATAGGGAAAAGCAGTCATGTTCTTACCCAGATATAAGACAATGGGTCTTCATCTCCCAACACAAAAATGCCGGATTATGTAATTCTCATCCATGTCTGCCGATAGATACTGATTTATAATTGGTATTGCTAGGTGCCAAACTTAGCATGGCATGGTATTCAATCTTACAGCAGATGGTATCCTCACAGATTGGAAACGTGAGAGCAGCTCGACAGTGTGTATATGAAATTACTCACTATTTTCCTCACCCTATTTATATAGTTAGTCACGTCGAGTTCACCACATTATTTCTCAACGGTGCAGTGGTTTATGGTGAATAATTGTTTCACTACATTAACATCTGTCTTTCTTCTCTCCTCCCTCTCCCTCTTTCAAATAAGTCACATTTAATTGTATATTTCCTTTCTTGGCCTGGGGCCTGGTGCCAGCTGTATGAAATGTAGTTTTACTGCCTCTGCTGCCAGCAGTTTGGTTTGTAGAAAAAATAACAAAATTCCCACTGAGCCACTTCAACTCTTATAGGCATTTCTCTTTGTGAAGAAGAAGCAAACCACTCATGCATGATTCCTGGTTTGTTCTACCACAATGTCCCTTAAAGAGGAAATTGAGCAACAACTTTATGTGCACACATGAGAATAATTCTATGCCTTGAGAAGGTTTGAGAAGTTATTTCCAAATAGCATTTGGATTGTTATTATAATAGCTGGCCTTAAAGTTATGGGCGAGGCTTTCCAAATAATATTGAACATTCCATCACTGGTTGCTACTACCTCTTTTCAATATTTGATACTCTGTTTTGTGGTGTTCCACCTGTACAGTATTATTCAACATGTTTTTCTCAGTATTTATGTTGGTCCATATTTTGTTTCACACATTTGATAAGATCTTGGTAATAATAGCCCCCTTCATGTCACAATCCACCCTGTAATTAGTCTCATCAACAGCACAGCTCAGTCAGAATGGATGGTTCTTTAGTTACTCTAGTCTAGCAGCTGTAGTGTGTTAACCGTTTCCACGGTAATGTGATGTAAAGATTAACAAGCCCTGACTGGGGGCCTCTGCCTTGCCTCATCTGCTGGCTCAGTGCCAGGTGTTAGTTGGCTCCCCAGCTCTCTCAGCACATACCAGCTCTGTGTTGCAGCATGCTCTCTAGTCTATGCTAACTGACTCACATCCACCACCACTGTGTACTCTGGTCAGTCAAGTGTCAAAATGAAGGTTGAAGTTAAAGTTGTGTCTTTGTCTACGCCACAGTTGTAGGCCTAGCATCTCTGGTAGGTAAAGGGATACTTCGGGTTTTTGTCAATGAGGCCCTTTATCTATTTCTCCAGTCAGATGAACTCATGGATAGCATTTTTATGTCTCTGTGTCCAGTATTAATTTTGAGGTAGTTTCGCAAGCCAATGCTAACTAGCGTTAGTGCAATAACTGGAAGTAATAACTGTTAGCATTATGCTAACACTAGTTAGCAACTCCCTTCATACTGGACACAGAGACATAAAAATGGTATCCATGAGTTCATCTGACTCTGGGGAAGTAGATAAAGGGCCTCATTGACAAAATCCCGAAGTATCCATTTAATCTTAATATAACTTCCTAGAGCGAATGTCCTCTTCCAATATACGTTGGAGCTTTTCATTACTGTGTGGGGGAGTTATCTTATAAATTGATTTATTTTCTTATTCCCAGACCCATGGTGGTTTGCATTTAAACATTCATCTTTAGCCTCTAAGGCACTGCAACGCAGTGTTGTGGCGTCACTACAGCCTGGGAGTCGTTACTGGCTGTGGCCGGGAGTTCCATAGGCGCACAATTGGTCCAGTGTTGTTAGGGGAGGGTTTGGCCCGGGGGGCTTTACTTGGCTCATTGCGCTTTAGCGACTCCTTCTGGTGGGCTGGGCGCCTGCAGGCTGACTTCGGTGGTCAGTTGAACGGCGTTTCCTCCAACACATTGGTGCGGCTGGCTTCCTGGTTAAGCGAGCGGGTGTTAAGAAGCGCGGTTTGGCGGGTCATGTTTCGGAGCACACATGACTCGACCTTTGCCTCTCCCGAGCCCGTTGGGGAGTTGCATCGATGAGACAAGATCATAATCACAAAATTGGGGAGTAAAAGGGGGTAAAAATAAATTATATATAATAAAAGAACATGAATCTTTAAAGACTTGTTGATTTTTAGACATGTTACGTTGCAGCTACATGGGCAGGGTAAGAGGTGACAAATCCATATTAACTTTGTGTCAAATTTAGGTTAACTCAGTCTCTTCCACTCTGACCTTTCCAGGCTCCTCCTACCTTACGAGAGGCACACCAAAGGAGAGGAAGACAAACCCCTCCCCTCAGCAAAACCCAAAAAACAGGAGCATGGAGCCCAAGAGGGGGGTGCCAAACACAAAGGGGTCACAGCGAAACGACCTAAAGGTGGACTACACCAGAGGCAGGGGGCCAGGAAGAAGAGGGAGAGAGGGGACACTGCAAAAAGCCAGGAGCTCTCACAGGTCAGTCTCACTAGTTTTCTGTCCGTCTGTCTCAGGCTCTCACAAACACAGGTTTACACACACTCTTTCTTAGAAAAGATAACATATGCTAACATCACACACGCATCATGTCTATGTATCGAACAACAGTATGGAGGCCTCCCGAGTTGCGCAGTTGTCTAAGGCACTGCATTGCAATTCTTGAGTTATCACTACAGCCCCGGTATCGATCCCAGGCTGTGACACACGGGTTAAGCGAGCAGTGTGTCAAAATCGTGTTTCAGAGTAAGCATGGCTCTCGACATTCGCCTCTCCCTAGTCCGTATGGGAGTTGCAGCGATGGGACAAGGCTGTACCAATTGGATATCACGAAATTCAGGGGAAAAAGGAGTAAAAAGTACACACAAAAAATAATAACAGTATGGCATGTGTTTTCCCACTAAGGTATCTGAGAAGAAAGGGGACAACCAGGAGCCAGCATCCATGAAGCAGGATCCTCTGCCCAGAGAAGAGCCTGAAGAGGAGGAGTTACAACTCACCCTGAAGAAAGAGGAGACAGTGAGCGAGGAGGAACCTTCGCGACTGAATCCCCCCAACACAGACTGCCACAGAGCTACACCTGTCCTGCACAGTGAACTGTCTCCACTGTCCGAGTGGAGACATCCCCAACAGCCACAGTCAGACAAACTCAACCCTGAGCAAAGGGACCAAGCTGATGGAACCCTGTCTAAGACCCCATATCCATACCACTGGGACAACAACAGTAAGCCTGGGTATAGCAGTCTACCTGACCCAAGCAATCCTGACATTCCGGTAACTAAAGACACAGACAGTCTCAGTTATGGACATGGTGGGAGGGTGGGGAAGGTCCTGCCCATGTGTAAGCAGAGCCCACCCCCACTGCAGCAGTACTCCACAGAGCTAATCACAGACAAACAGGACTCCCCCAGTAAAAACAAAGAGATTAATCAGTGTCACATGCCCATGCCAACAGCGTACTCAAAGGACAACCTGGGGGTCATGTCCCCACTAGCCAAGAAGAAGCTCCTCTCCCAAGTCTGTGAGACAAATCATTACTCATTCAGTTCCCCTCCTCTTCCTCTTCCTCCTCCCACTCCGTCAGCCAGCGTGGGTGATGTGAGCGACAGTTGTGTTGAAGAGGTGGTGAAACTGAGGCAGGACTTCCTGCCGGATAGCCCAGAGATGGCTCCTGTCTTCAGGCCTTCTGTCATCCAGCACGCCCAGAGCATCAAACCCCATCAAGAGAGGAGTCCTCTGGGGGATTTGTCTGAGCCCTTCACTTGCAGAGTGAGCCACTTCCAGCCCCAGCTCCACCCCCCCTGGCACCCCTACCTCCACAGGACTGAGACCCAGGATGGAGAGGAGAACGCAGGAGAGACACGGATGCAGCAGCAGCCCAGTCAGGCACCACCAGGCTACGCAGGTGACTGCTACTCCTCCCCTCACTTACACAACCTCTACCGGCAGACAGAGAACTGTCTGAGTCAAGAGCGAATGGACAGTTATCCCAACAGAGACAAACATGGACATTTTATCAGGGAACGCCAGAGCAGCGAGGTATTCACCTCAAACAATTCTGACAGAGAATATTTGACTTACAGAGCTCCCCACTTCTCTGAGAGGACACAAACACATGGGGATAGGCCAATGGAAGAGGAACCTCGAGATTTCAGTATTTCCAAGCCTGTCTCTCAAAGGATGTCTTTCACAAAGCCCTCTTTCTGTGGCCTCCCATATCCCATGATGCACCAGAGTTTAGACTGTCACCCCAAAGCGTGCAGAGTCCCTCCGATGACTATATCTAGCACCAAACACCTGGAACCCCTTCAGCCCTTCTTCAACCCTAAAAGCCACACTGACGCTGTTGGTGCCTCTAGACCCAGTAAGAGAAGCCTGGGGGAACTAGAGAATGAGGGGGTGCCAGACCGCAAGGTGCGAGTGGTGACCCCCATGCACCCCGCCGGCTCTGTCCGCCGAGGTGACCCACAGGGAGAGGAGCTCAAACCAGCCGAACCGGCGCACGCCGTCCACTTCCACCTCCACAGCCACATTCCCGAGGGCCACACCTACCCTCCCCACGCGCCCTTCTACCCAGGGATGTACCCCGGGATGCAGGACGCCCTCCATCACAACCTCCAGTACCTGAAGAGCCAGACAGCCGTGTCCCCTCTGGTCCCTCCGCTAGCCTTCCACTCCATGATGCTACAGAGGCAGTTGATGGCCTCCCAGCCCAGCCCCCACCACTTCTACAGGCATCCTGGGGGGACGGCCCTGTACGGGGACCTCCTGCACCACCTGTACCCCCTGTCCACCCTCACCCACCCACAGCTGTCCTCCATGCACCCCAGCACCAGACTCTAACAGACGGACCCACGTGGAGCTTAACCGTCTCACCCTGGTACAGTGGATCTAGTGTTCTATTCTTCAGTAAGCATGACAACACTGATTAACTGTAGATGGTGGATTAACTCTTTAGTCAGGCACACAGCTCCATTTTTGTGTATTTTTGTGTTTTTTTTTGCACTGTATCACCACTTAGTTACTTTGGATAAATTTGCACTCTATGTAGTGTTTGTGTTCACCAACCAGGTTGTTTCTCTCACTCAACAGTCAGGTTCTTATTATCTTTGAGTGTGGAGGGAGACAGAGAAAAGCCATTGGCATGCATGTCAGGGGGATAATCATATTTGCTGGGACTCCAAAGGATTGGATTCCAAATCACTGCAATGCGACAACTTCATCCTCCAAATGTGTTCTGGGGATTTTTATCAGGTTGAAACACTTAAAAACATGAGGGGACTATCTAAAATAAACTATTTTCACAAGATTTACCATCGGAAAAGTTCATGCAACTGTTAAGCATTCGGCTACTCCACCTTCAATCAATGTTCTGGATCTGTTTACAGCTCTCTAGTGTGGTGCTGTGGCCTGTTTGTGTTCATGTATTAGACCACTACACGTCTTAGAAATGACTGTGTTAAAACAAGGTGCTGTACAAAACCACAAGGTGCTGAGGTATTGTATGTAGATAACAGCTCATTTTCATCAGAACACCCAAGCTGTGAAGAAACCACATTTGACGTTTATCATCAGTTGTTTTTAAGGCAAGTCGTATCGTTTGTCAGGAACATTCTCTCAAAATGTTTTGTTGACCCTTGAGAGGTGGGAAAGTGACCCAGATACATTAATATATTGAACAGAAGGTATTTATACTGCGCTTAATATGAGTCACTGATGCTGCCTACTGTGACATCTGACAGCTCTTATCTTGACATAGCTCTGAAACATCACTGGTCTAAGGCTGTTTACTGCACCTCCTTCATTCAACAGCATAATGCATGATAAATACGAATGTGTCTTGTAGATTATTGCTTTGTGAATATCTGTGCCTTTCTTAATCTTCGATTAGGGGTTGCAGCACTAGTTTTCTATCATGACTGACTTTCATGAGACTGTTGTAGGCTTGGCCTACAGTCTGTGCAGCCCACCGGAGTTGGATGTGGCCTGGACGCGCCAGCCTCAGTTGAAGACCATTGTCCAGCCCAAGAACTGCATGTACTTTAGTTTTTTGTTTTTAAGCGTATTTGAGATTATCTGTATAATGGAAAGCGCTATATAAAATAAATCTATTATTATTACAGTTATAAGGTTCCATTCTATCATCACATTGCAGTGCAAACTCATTGGACTGTAATTGTATAGTACCATAGTTACCGTTTAGCACAGGGATAGTTAAGCACTGGTGTAGAGAATGGCTACTATAATAGATTTATGTGCCACTGCCAGACATAGTGATCAAAAGGCAGCGTGTAGCGCCCGAGGAATAATAGCACCTGGTCTGGGTTAACAACCATCATAACTGCTTTTAATGGGTATTTGGAACATGTGAAATATAGGTAACACATTTGCTGTTTAAATTTGTTTTAAAGCCAATCGACTGAGATTGAGCAGACACTTATAGGAAAACTCCACCCAAAAACTATATTTTGGTATTTGTTTCATTAGTCCATTGTTGATATAGTCCCAAAATGTTTTGCATTTCAGCAATCAATTTTTCAAGATATACAACTTTCAAGATACAGTAATACAGCCGTTACGATCTATTTCGCATCATATGATGCTGCGTATTTCTGTATTTTTAATGTTATACATCTTGAAAATTTGATTGCTGAAATGCAAAACATTTTGGGACTATATCAACAATGGACTAATGAAACAAATAGCAAAATATAGTTTTTGGGTGGAATTTTTTCCCTTTAAGATAAACATTCATTCACAATTACATGCTCTTAATGTCATGTTTGCCTCAACAGCGTCAGTAACTGACGTTTAAGTTCCTTAACGTTCAAATCCATTCTCTGGCATCTTTCTATGTCTGACTTTTTAATAATGTAAATACTTTTGACTGTCTGTTATCATGTGTAATATGTTATAATCTGTAAATAGTATAAATGCATACAGCTGGTTACACAATCTAGATGTCACAGGTCACCTTACATTTAGATCTGAACACTAAAGTTAGGACATTTTTTATTTGCTTGTTTTGTGTTCATGTTTTCCACATTGTTTCCATGTTGTTTTTCTTTAGTGTTTTTGATACTATGTGCCATCTGTTTACCGATGATTCAGCTGGCAAACAAGAAAAACATTTTGTATTATATGATCCTCTGTATATTTAATTAAAATATTTTACTATCTACGAATGTCTTTCTCCCCTTAATTGTGGTGGTACTATACCACAGATGGGTGGGATTGGGAAATGGAACTTATTTCCTAAGAAGATTCATTGTGAAATACTGAAATGTCATGTAGACCCAACTACAAATCTATTCCAAGGCATTTTACCAGTGTTGGGTCATACTCATAACATCTTAATGCAATTTGCTGACAGTATGTCTGGAACAGAAGGTTCCTAAAAATTCAAAGAAAGGTTTGTGTTTCCATTAATAGTGGCTGTATGCAGACTGCTAATACGTTTTCAGTTGAGAGATATTTTAGATATTTATAAAAGTACAGACCGTACCTAGGTCTGATTAGGGAGTGATGAAGTATCCTTATATTAGAATGGTATTAGTTGATATTGGGTGTTATCTTCAAATGCTGTTATCTAGGACAAGCAGTATTATTCACATTAAAAAGGACAGCAGTGGTCATTTATAGCAGATAGTTATATGCAATGTTACGTCAGTGAGTCTGCCCTTTCTAAAAGTGATTTGAGTCACGTTACCCACAACTGATTATACAGCATTTGCTGCAGTATGTGGATGTGCATAGCCTGCTTAAGGTATTACCGCCATCTCCTGGTACAACTGCACTATGATGGAGGATATTTTGGTTACTAGTTTTTACTAGAGGTCAACCGATTAATCGGAATGGCCGATTAATTAGGGCCGATTTCAAGTTTTCATAACAATCGGAAATCGGTATTTTTGGGCGCCGATTTTTAAAATAACTTTATTATTAAGAACACAATCTTTTTTTCAATGAAGGCCTAGGAACGGTGGGTTAACTGCCTTGTTCAGGGGCAGAACGACAGATTTTCACCTTATCAGCTCGGGGATCCAATCTTGCAACCTTACAATTAACTAGTCCAACGCTCTAACCACCTGCCTCTCATTGCACTCTATGAGGAGCCTGCTTGTTCCACGAATGCAGTAGAAGCCAAGGTAAGTTGCTAGCTAGAATTAAACCTATCTTATAAAAAACAATCAATCAATCATAATCACTAGTTATAACTACAGATGGTTGATGATATTACTTGTTTATCTAGCGTGTCCTGCGTTGCATATAATCGATGCAACCTGGGGGATGATTTAACAAAAGCGCATTTGCGAAAAAAAGCACAAACGTTGGACGACTGTACCTAACCATAAACACCAAGCATTCATTCATTCAAACAGCCCTTTTGTGCATTCTCTTCGCAAGCACAGCGCTGTTTATGACTTCAAGCCCATCAGCCTAATGGCTGGTGTAACCGCTGTGAAATGGCTAGCTAGTTAGCGGGGTGTGCGTTAATAGCATTTCAAACGTCACTGGAGTAGTTGTTCTCCTTGCTCTGCAAGGGCCGCGGCTTTTGTGGAGCGATGGGTAATGCTGCTTCGAGTGTGGCTGTTGTCGATGTGTTCCTGGTTCGAGCCCAGGTAGGGGCGAGAAGAGGGACGGAAGCTATACAGTTACACTGGCAATACTATAGTGCCTATAAGAACATCCAATAGTCAGAGGTATATGAAATACAAATGGTAGAGAGAAATAGTCCTATAAATACTATATTAACTACAACCTAAAACCTCTTACCTTGGAATATTGAAGTCTCATATTAAAGTTGGTGGTTCCTTTTAACATGTTCTCATAGTCTGAGCAAGGAACTCAAACGTTAGCTTTTTTACATGGAGAAGTAAACGTGGGATATGTGCCAACAATTTGTTTTTGCATTATTTAAACATGCTAAATTTATTTTTATTGATGTTTTTTAAAATGTGTTTTTTTTTAAGTAGTAGAAATGAGTTTTAATCCACAACATCAAAGACCGTTAGATATCTTACAGTATACGAGAGGGAAACAAGATAATCGAATATGTTAGGGCTACACAGACCATCCACAATACGCATTTAAAAATAACAAATCAGAAATTAACTTCATTAACTTCAGACATTTCACCGAATATTGTTAACGAATATGCATTAAAAGTGTTAAAAAATGACAAACGGCATGGTGCTTTGAAATCCTGTGTATTTTAGCAAATGCTAGCCTAACTACTAAACAAGTGCTAACGGCTAAATAAATGGCTAATTATTTGGAACAATAATGATGATACATCTACAATTCCAAAACAGTTCCTTAAAATCCATTGTCGCTATACATATTTTAAAAAACGTTTTTAAAAAGAATAGAAAACAAAGTGATAACTGGCTCAGGCCACAGTGTACTGTGCATTAGTTTGGTCCGCTAGAAAGTCAATTGTTCCATTTCAATCTTCAGGCCACTGCTTATATAGAGTGCAGCGCAAAACTGAAATTATTTTCTCCTCTACTGGCCTATAAGATCATTTCATGCAATGCTTACATTTGATCCACTATTCACTGTGTCGCTGATAAGTGTTCAATATATATCGATTCAGTGATATATTCTGGTTAGAAAGGCCAATGCATTAAGGACTATTATCATAGTATATCATCATAGTGGTTAGGTACACCATGCCAAAAGAACCAAGAGAACATTATTTATCCCAAAGGTCCCACATTCAGAAGTGTATTTGCAGTCTATACATGATAATATTCCTACAGTGAGTTATTGGACACACATTGGAATAAGACCATTTCATTAAAGGAAGGTTGCTTAGTCATTAAGAAATGTCCCTAAAAACACCCAAATAGGTCCTATTAGTAAAAGTTAAAAGGCATATTTGGGCCACTGGTGACCCTGGCTTCAGGCTTTAGTCCCAGGTGAGGTTCAGTCAGTCACCAGGCTTTAGGGTTCATCTTCTCCCTAAAGGACTTCCTCAGTTTGTTGCGTGGAGCAGGGACGGGGGTAGGCCTGGGGGGGACATCAGGAGTCTGGGGGTACTCCAAGTCCTGCTGGAGAGGCTCTATCTGGCCCAAGGGGGCGTTCTTTCTGGACAGGCCACCAGGGTTCCTCTGCAGCTGCTGGATGATGGCAGAGAACTTGGCGTCCAGCGAAGGTCGTCCCGTCTTGGTTCGCGCCCCAACATTCTCCTTTTCCTGATATGGAGGAGGGGGTCTGGCTGGTGGGAGGCTGAAAGGCTGCTTGTCAGCAGGTGGGGGCGGGGCACGCCTTTTCTTGTTGTCGTTGGAGACAGAGCTGGGAGTTGGGCTGGGACAGGGACTCTCTTTGCCCGGAGACAAAACACTCTTCTGCACCACTATGGGGATGGACCCGTCAAACAGAGCAGACCATTTAGGAGGCTCCCTTGCCTCCTCCTCACCAATGAGGAAGTGGCCCCCTGTTTCCTCAATTTTGCTGTGGATGATGTCGGTGATACTCTCAAACTTTCCAGGAGAATTTATACCTTTAGAACAAGATGGAAAATTTACTAAATTAATCATATAGTATATGAATAGTGTCTGACAGCGAAAAGGTCCCAACACTGGTTTCAGTAAGGCAGTTTTACAGAAACTTATAGTGACCTCTTCAGAGGAGTTCACATGATCTGACTGATTATTTGATTATGTGATGGATTGTATTAATTTGATTTCTTTATTATTTGATTGATTGCATTTTCTATTTAATTTGTGTGTATTGCAGGGTTCATTGAAAAATAAGTAAGTCGTATTTTTTCACCCAAAACTGCATATCAGAAAAATCTAAGACAATATGTAGTCAAAGGTTTAGGGCACTGGACTTACTCAGGTCATTGTAGACAGAGTCAGCCTGTTTGGTGAGGAAGAGTGGGGGTTTCTTTGGTGACGTAACCTCAATCTTCATCAGCTCACTACAGCAGTGCTGCCACTGACCTGGGAGAGAGAAGATATATCAGATCAGAGCGTTGGGTGGCGAAATACAATTTGGATTAAATCTGTGAAAGAAAGAGCACGAGATTAAGGTTTTTGCTAACTCTTCTAAACACTCACTCTGGTCATAGAAGTGCTGCCAGAATGCTTCCATCCAGTCCTCCAGCTCCTCCCTGCTGTCAGTTGTGAAGATGTTGGTCAAAGCCCCCCCCACCACTGGGTTGGTGATGGTCAGACTGTTGGACCTCTTCTGAGGGCCCTTATCCACCACACGGATCCTAGTGTCCTGGACAGAGAAACAGCAGGAAAGCCCAGGGATGAAAAACTGAAAACTAACAGTTATGTGCTGTTCTATCACAATGATTTTGGTCGGTTACCATGGCAATGTCTACCTTGTTGGTGGGTATGATGAGGCTGGGATCCACCTTGGCAGTAATCTCCTCAGGGGTGTAGTAGCAGAACAGCCTCCCAGCCCTGAGCACACAGTACAGGCTGCAGTACCGGGGCAGCCCCTCCACACTTTGCTGGAATAGAAGACAATTATTATGGATAATATGTAGGGAGATACGGTAAGACATTGGTTTACTTTTCTACACCATAGAAGGGTATGTTATATGACTAAAGAAGGTTTTAGCTCTACTTATCAGGGCTTGACTGGCAGGGCCACATATGGTACTCTATAGTTTGTCTGGGAGCAGTCAGAGAGTTAATAACAGTTAGCTCACCTGCTGAATCAGATAGCCATTCATCATGTCCTGGGTCATACAGACGGGCTGGGCAACTAGACGACAGCAGAGGTTCCCATAGAGGGGCAGCCAGGAGGACGACTCAGCTAAAGAGAAGAGTTCAAACAAGGAATATTGTGACCATTTCTGAAACCAAAAACATGCAATGAAATGTATCTTTAACGCAATGCGGTATATAAGAATGTCCAATGAAGTGTTGCTCTTTACCATCCTGGAGGACAATGAGAGAATGGGACTGGAAGGCCCCATCGGCCCAGGCCAAGCCCAGAGAGGTGTACGCCAGCAGGCTGTACCTTGCCCCCCTAGGAAGGACAGACAGAAAGAGACCCAAAGTGATTTAACATACAAGACTAACCAGATGACTTACTAGGCAAAAGGCAACAACTGCCAAACCAAAAGGCGTGACTACAGTGCAGTAAATCTGGGCCCTACCCATTACATATAATCAGCACCCAACGTTGTTCCTGCACATGAGACCTGACCAGGGAAAACTCTATGCCTTAACTACATCTCACATACAGCGGTATTGGGTTGGACTGCAGGAAAGCGTCAGGGTCTCCAGCTTCAAGCAGGGGGCAGAGTTTCCTCCCAGATGCCCTGCCAAAAGAGCTGCGTAACTTCTTAGCCAGTTTCTTTGGGGTGTTGACCAGGATGGTCTCCTCCTCTATGGCACAGCTATACAGCTCCACTTTCAGCTCGAAGGCAGGCCCAACACCGTTACTGTCAATCAGGAGGGAAATGTCAGATTCAGAACATTTAAAGATGCATTCTCAAACTTTTGTATAATTTCAGCCAGTAGTTTTGAAAGTGGTGCTCACACGCCAAAAGTGGTCCCTGTTTTTTATGTAGTACGTCATCCATTTTGTATGATATCATACAAGCTTTGTAATTAGTTTGATATGTTACGAATCCAATATGTTACAAATTTGGATCCCGGAATGCATCTTTAACAAGAAACTGGAGAGAAGATGATAGGGTCCTGCAGACAGAACCAAGGTATCCCATTTCAACAATATGAGTTTGTATTTGTGGTGAATACTTACAAAACTGTTACACCCTCAAAACAAACATCAGTCATCGATCTGTCCACAACCACCATCTCAGTGTCAAAAACTTCAGATCCAATTCTCATCAGGCAGAAGATGGCAACCCGCCGCGTACCTAAAACCAGGATTCACAACCATAACTACATCCACACTCAGAATACATATTTTGAATATTGGCAAGGACATGGCTTGAATATGATAATTGCTTTAGTGATTAGGTTCAGTCTAAATGAAATTAAGTGAATTTCCAGAGAATCGGTTTCTTCTATGTTGCTTTCCTTTCCCTTCACTGAAAACAATAAATGACAATCTACTCACTCCCTTTGTTATTAAAGTGGTCAGAGTCTTTCCACATCAACGGTATGCGCAGCCCTACAGTGGAGGACAAAGACAAACCTGTCAGTAAATGGAAGAATCCCAGTATACTTTACAACAACGGTGCTAAGACAAGTGGCTCGGCTCAAATATCTAATGATCTTCACGAATATCAAAAATGATACAGGACAGTCATTGTTCCCTTCTGACAAATAAAGAGAAGGATCTTACCAGACAAGGCCACTCTTCCTCTGCAGGCCACACGATCATCTGAAACTCGATCTGATAGTCTATGGCACACAAAACACATTAGAAATTCAACTTCACTTACGGAGCATGACTCCACAAACAAAACACACATAACCAGACAATAGGAGGCCTATCTTTACCTCTGAGATGCGACTCTCATACCATGGTTCTCATTGTGCATTTCTGTCATGTAGGCTTTGATCCGAGTGTTGCAGGTCAGGAGGTTCTTGGAGGCATTCAGGATCTGCTCTCTATTGGTGCTGGCCACCAGGAGCTTGTAGGTCCCGTCCCGCATGCGGATCTCAAAGTCTATCTTCTCCTGCATGTTAGAGTCCTGTAGGAGGGGGATAACACCATAATAATATAAAGAGTCAATTACAATAGTGTGGATTCACAGGAGACAGGTAACTAAGGAGTTTGGTGATATCCTCTAGCTAAAGGATGTGACATGTCACAGACAGGAGACATTGATGGGTTCTGGGTGAGGACACAGATCTTGATGAACGAGGGATACTGGAAGGCAAGTCAATAGATCAAAGACTAAATGTGAAGAATGTTAAATGGTTCGAAAACACTCATTTAATCCCTCTGAAATAAAGAAACTCAAAACATGACACAAATGTATGGTTGGGCCGACAAAAGATTGACAGGGTTTGATGTGCATGACATGTTGGGTGGTCTTTGCTAGAACACAAGAGGAAAGCCAACAAATAAACCATTAACATAGGGATTACTTTTATTAAAAAACGAAATCATTTATTTACACCACAGACATCTGATGGTGTAAGAGGCTAAAGAAAGTAAAGGCTACAAATAGTACAGTTCTGATTATTTAGCCTGGATCTCTTTCTCCTCTATTTTGTCACCTGTTAGTTTCTTAGAAATCCGTTTTATGTACAACAAATGCATGTCCTCTTTAATTTCATGAGTGTCATTCAGATGTAGACATTTTCAAGCATTTTGCCTGCAAGAACATTCGTTTGTTAATAGAGCAAACAAATTAACGTTTCGATAAACATACAAAGCAGGAGTGTTCTTTGTGACCACTGAAAAGTTGTTATGTAGGAGAGAAACGGGTCCAATTTACGCAGCTAGCATATTTTAACGGGCTAATGTGACGCTCCATTAGCCGTCACAGGACAGGTGCTATTTGGCATAGCAGAGATTTTTCGACCAACCTTATCTGGGCAACGATGCCATATTCGTTCCCATTCGGCCAATACATGCACATTCTAAAATGTCCGTATCCAGTTGCAGGTGGTTCGTTTTACATTTTGAAAATGCTCAGTTATAAAATACATCTTTTTTTTGTTCCGTGAAGTTATCCAACAAAGTGTACATCTGTCTCAATCAATGAGAGGAGATTTGAAATAGAATCATCTTGTCTATGTGCTATGCCAAACAGTACCTATCCTGTAACCGCTAATGGAGTATCACATTACATAGGCCGATACAATCTGCTAGCCAGTTGTGGAAAAAGTACCCAATTGTCATTCTTGAGTAAAAGTACAGATACGTTAATAGAAATGAATCAAGTAAAAGTCTAAAAGTATTTGGTTTTAAATATACTTAAGTATCAAAAGTAAATGTAATTGATAAATGTACTTAAGTATCAAAAGTATAAATCATTTCAAATTCCTTATATTAAGCAAACCAGACAGCACCATTTCCTTTTTTAATTTACTGATGGACAGGGGCACACTTAGACATCATTTACAAATGAATGATGTGTTTAGTGAATCCACAAGATCAGAGGCAGTATTAATGACCAGGGATGTTCTCGATAAGTGTGAATTGGACAATTTCCCTGTCCTGCTAAGCATTCAAAATGTAATTTATACTTTTGCCAGTCAGGGAAATATATGGAGTAAAAAGTACATTATTTTCTTTAGGAATGTAGTTAAATAAAAGTAAAAGTTCTCAAAAATAAAAATAGTAAAGTACAGATATCAACAACAACAAAAAACACTTAAGTAGTAGTATTTTTACTTAAGTACTTTACACCACTGCTGCTAGCTAAATTCAGAAATCGCCACGATCAGAAGGAAATATACATCTCCATAAGTGTCAGTATAAGTGCCTAGACAGAGGCTATGTAGCCAAGTTAAACTCAACATATCGTGGAGAAGACGTTTACATAACTTGGCTACAGCGAGGCTGGCTGGGTTGTTTCTGGACAGGGCCAGAATGGATGTAGTAACGTATCACATAGATTGAATTGAGGCTAGTGTTTTACAAAAATCAGTGATCATAAAAGAAAGCGTTGGAACAGTTAGCAAACCATTAATATTTCTGCATTTACGATAGCTAGCTAGAGCGCAAATTATAACACTACTGTAACACTATGTAGAATAAATCGTAAACTCAGCTGGATACGTTAGTTGTTAGCTAACGTTAGCTAGCTGACGCGTTCGTTAGACAGGCATCAGTTACAGAAAAACTTCAGTTTGCTAGCCTAGTAGTTAGCTAATCGGTTGACAACAAACTGGCACATTACCTCTGATTGCAAGAATACAGTGCTCTCACTTATCTTCTTTCTTTTTATCTCCATTGCGAGAGAGGAACACGAGGACCGAACACTTGCATTTCTCCTGAAATTTTGAACGTCCCGCTGATAGTCCATATTCGCCATTCGTCCAGACAAGCCCCCAGTGCTTTTCCTATCAATTCAGTGATGACGCGTTCCGCTGCCAAACAAAACTGGATTCTACCATTTTCACATTTGAATTTCAAATTCGATTCGAGGATGTCTGATAACCACAGCAGTGGTGTGTGTTTGAAATTATCTGTATGTGTTTTATCTCCAAGTAATACGTTAAACATTACATTGATTCATGCATTTTACCAAGATATGGTCTGATTGTATACCCCGTCTGTCTCAGAGAGTGGTCACGCCGAATTGGCTGAGCTGCACATTATGGGATGCAAGCAACAATAATAATTCAATGGCCTGACAGTTAATAATTTACCATTTGTTATTTATTAATTTAGTTGGCAATTTGTACAGTTACATGACTATTTATTCCATTCAACAAAAACGTATTTTTGCGTGGTCATATATGCCATCATGTGCAACGCTGCTGTTCTGTTTCAGTAGCCATTAAACGCGACATTCCATTGATAATTTGTTGCTGATCGTCACTAGCTAGTATTCATTCCCTCCGCAGCCTCCCAGACTGCGTCTACTATAAAGGAGGTTGGGGAGGCTGTGCTCACTATTCTCACTGATTAACATTTTCCGAAGCGTTCGCAGGACATTTGTGTGCAGGGGGAATTGTAGCTTTTTTTCCTTATTTTTTTGTCATGACACTGTTATTCAAATACAGGTAAACTATATGCACGCGAGATTACATGTATACACAGTTTGAAATATATAATGTACATTTATTAAAAACCATATGGCGCGATGTATCGATAGCAGCCGCCTGGCTAGCTAGCTAGTCCTGGTGAGCCATGTATGGGGTAGGAAGAGATGCTAGCAGCGTTAGCTAATAACTAGCCTACATAAAACATTACCCGTTACATGTACGACATAATCTGTTGTACACAGTTAATATTGAATGCCGTTATGTATCATTGCTTAGCTAAATACTTGAATTGCATGTGCTTGAGTCTGTCAACCCAGCCTGATCTCATAAACTAGACGTAACATACTAAACGTACATCCAGGTAATTCAAATTAGTATGATAAGTTTGGTATATTAACATAAGACCAGGGGTGAAAGTAAGGTGGTCTGGTACATGTCCCTACAAATTAATAGTGGGGGCACACCTTACAAAGCGGAGATAAGCGGCCGAGACCGAGGTGCCCATGGGACAACAATCGCAGAATGTCATTAAAATACACATATACTGTACCAGTCAAAATGTTGGACACACCTACTCATTCAAGGTTAAAAAGTTATAATAATTATAGCAAACCAGATGCTGTGGTAGACATGCTGTGCCTTGAATTCTAATCAAATCACACCAGCAAAGTACCATCACAGCCCCTCCTCTGAGCTTCATGGTGGGAAAATCTAAAATAAGAAACCAAAGGATAGATTTCCACCGGTCTAATGTCCATTGCTTGTGTTTCTTGGGCCAGGCAAGTCTCTTCTTATTGGTGTCCTTTAGTGGTTTCTTTGCAACAATTTGATGATGAAGGCCTGATTCACACAGTCTTTGAACAGTTGATGTGTCTGTTACTTGAACTCTGAAACATTTATTTGGGCTGCAATTTCTGATGCCGCTAACTCTAATGAACTTATCCTCGGCACTTATCCTCATGAGAGCCAGTTTCGTCATAGTGCTTGATGAGACTGCACTTGAAGAAACGTTCAAAGTTCTTAATGTTCCATATTGACTGACCTTCATTGCTTAAAGTAATGATGGACTGTCATTTCTCTTTGCTTATTTAAGCTGTTCTTGCCATAGTATATACTTCGTCTTTAGCCAAATATGGCTCTCAAACGCATAAAGAAGGAAAGAAATTCCACAAATTAACTTAACAAGGCACACCTGTTAATTGAAATGCATTTCAGGTGACAACCTCATGAAACTGGTTGAGAGAATGCCAAGAGTATGCAAAGCTGTCAAGGCAAAGGGAGGCTACTTTGAAGAATCTCAAATATATTTTGATTTATTTAACACCTTTTTGGTTACATTATTCCGTATGTGTTACTTCATGGTTTGTCTTCACTATTATTCTGCAATGTAGAAAATAATAAAAATTAAAGTGCATTCTGAAAATATTCATACCTTCACTTTCCAAATTTTGTTACAGCCTTATTCTAACATTGATTCAATTGTTATTTTTTCCCCTAACCAATCTACACACAATACCCCATAATGACAAAGCAAAAACAGGTTTTACCATTTTTTTAATGGAAATATTACATTTACATAAGTATATAGACCCTTTACTCAGTATTTTGTTGAAGCACCTTTGGCAGCAACTAAAGCCTTGAGTCTTCTTGGGTATGACTTTACAAGATTGGCACACCTGTATCTGGGGAGTTTCTCCCATTCTTCTCTGCAACTCCTCTCCAGCTCAGTCAGGTTGGATGGGGAGCGTCGCTGCACAGCTATTTTCAGATCACACCAGAGACGTTATATTGGGTTCAAGTCCGGGCTCTGGCTGGGCCACTCAAGGACATTCATAGACTTTTCCCGAAGCCACTCCTGCGTTGTCCTGTTGGAAGGTGAACCTTCACCCCAGTCTGAGGTCCTGAGCGCTCTGGAGCAGGTTTTCATCAAGGATCGCTATACTTTGCTCCGTTCATCTTTCACTCAATCCTGACTAGTCTCCCAATCCCTTCCGCTAAAAAACCTCCCCACAGCATGATGCTACCACCTCGCTTCACCGTAGGGATGGTGCCAGGTTTCCCCCAGACGTGACGCTTGGCATTCAGGCCAAAGAGTTCGATCTTGGTTTAATCAGATCAGAGAATCTTGTTTCTCATGGTCTGAGTGTCCTCTAGGGGCCTTTGGCTGTCATGTGCCTTTTTACTGAGGTAGTGGCTTCTGTCTGGCCACTCTACCACAAATGCCTGATTGGTGGAGTGCTGCAGATAGTTGTCCTGGAGGGTTCTTCCATCTCCACAGAGGAACTCTGGAGCTCTCTCAGTGATGGCCAGGTTCTTGGTCACCTCCCTGACCAAGGCCCTTCTCCCCCAATTGCTCAGTTTGTCTGGGCGGCCAGCATTGGTGGTTTCAAACTCCGTCCATTTAAGACTGATGGAGGCCACTGTGTTCTTCACTACCTTCAATGCTGGAGAAAGTTTTGAAATGTTTTATGGAATATCTACATAGGCGTACAGTTGCCCATTATCAGCAACCATCACTCCTGTGTTCCAATGGCATATTGTGTTAGCTAATCCAAGTTTATCATTTTTAAGAGGCTAATTGATCATTAGAAAACCCTTTTGCAGTTATGTTAGCACAGTTGAAACTGTTATTCTGATTAAAGAAGCAATAAAACTGGCCTTCTCTAGACTAGTTGAGAATCTGGAGCATCAGCATTTGTGGGTTTGATTACAGGCTCAAAATGGCCAGAAACAACATGCTTTCTTCTGAAACTCGTCAGTCTACTCTTGTTCTGAGAATTGAAGGCTATTCCATGTGAGACATTGCCAAGAAACTGAAGATCTTGTACAATGCTGGGTACTACTCCCTTCATAGAACAGTGCAAACTGTCTCTAAGCTGAATAGAAAGAGTGGGAGGGCCCCGGTGCACAACTGAGCAAGAGGACAAGTACATTAGTGTGTCTAGTTTGAGAAACAGACGCCTCACAAGTCCTCAATTGGCAGCTTCATTAAATAGGACCCGCAAAACACCAGTCTCAACGTCAACAGTGAAGAGGCGACTCCGGGATGCTGGCCTTCTAGGCAGAGTTCCTCTGTCCAGTGTCTGTTCTTTTGCCCATTTTAATCTTTTCTTTTTATTGGCCAGTCTGAGATATGGCTTTTTTTTTGCAACTCTGCCTAGAAGGCCAGCATCCCGCAGTCGCTTCTTCACTGTTGACGTTGAGACTGATTCTGACACTCTTTCTATTCAGCAAAATTCTTAACTTAGGCTACTATTTGTTCAATTATTTTATTGGCACCAGCGGAGAACATCGGGCATGTTCCCGGTGAGTAAGACAAAAACAAAAGTAGGTTGGATTTGTGGGTGTATATATAGCTAACGTCTAGCAACTCAATGGTTGCGAGTTCAACTCTCATCAAGGACAACTTTAACATTTAAACTTTTCAACTACTTACTACTTTTTTATCTACTTTGCAATTATTTAGCATGTTAGCTAACCCTTCTCCTAACCCTAACCGTAACCCTTCCCTTAACCTTTTAACCTAACTCCTAATCTTAACCCCGATTTCGAACTCCTAGACTAGGTAAAGTTAGCCAGCTAGCTAACGTTAGCCAACTAGTCACCTAGCTAGAATTTGTAACATACCATACGTTTTGCAAATTCCTAACATAATACGAATTGTAATTTGTAACATATACGAAATTGGTGATGGACATCCACAAATTAATACATACAAATTGGAACATATACTAAATGGAGTGTCTCGGATTTACATACAGAATAACATGAAATGCTCAGACCAAGTAACAGCAAACCATATTACTGTCACTGTCATCTATTGTTGGCTGGTTATTGATGGGGATCTGCAGGCCTTTTTATTTTACGAAGGTATTTGCCTGTTAGGTGACATTGATTGGGACAAACATAGTCAATGGTTTTGATTCAAACAAATGTAGGATTGATTTGATGGCATAGCCTACTATAATATGAGTATTAATCCTTTGCAGTAATATAGCTGAGTGCTGTAAGCATCAGGTGTTCGCCTTATCATAAGTCTGCTGTATTTGGATGACTTATATCAAAGTCATATCAGCCATTATGTGTTTGGCTTCCAGGTCGTAGGTGAAATGCAGCAGAAGGTATGTGCCAGGAGGACCTCTCTCTTCACTGAGAATGGACAGGCTCATGGGGCATCTGCTGACCCCCAGCTCCCATTCAGGTGCCCTCGGTGTGGGGAGCATAAGAGGTTCCATAGTCTGGCCTCCTTGAGAGCCCACCTGGAATACAGCCACAGTTACTACCACACCATGCACGAGCTGAGCCTTCCGACCCGCAGGGTGCATTCCCACCCAGAGAGAGCCCTGCACCGACGCTCCCTGAGTGACACACGAGAGGTCACTATCTGCATAGAGAGGGGTCGTATGCCCCATGTGGGGACGCAGGCAGCTGAGGAGATAAAGACTGAGAATGAAGAGGAGGAAGAGGCCAGTAAAGATGGTCTCAAAATCCACAAGTCCAGCCCTGGGACAGATCATATCCCTTCCCCCTTTCCATTTGACGAACCTCCAGACCCAGGCAGCAAGCTTGAGGTAGTGTTTTCAGAGCGGAATGTCTGTACCGAGGAGATGTCGCTCCGGCGCAGGCTGGCCAAAGTCCTACGGGTGGTGGACAGCACCATGCAGAGGAGGCTGCACAGGGTTACAACGTAGCTTGCCAAGACGGACACAGAGCTGTTGTGTGAGTGTGCCCTCTCCCAGCACCTGGCGCAGGGGAGGCAGGAGGTACAGGAAAAGGAGCGGGCGCTGAGCCGGCAGGCGGACGTGGCAGTGATGGTGATTGCCACGCTAAAGGAGCAGCTGAAGGAGTCGGAGTACGAGCTGGAGATGCGAGAACAGTGAGTGAGCCAGTAACTCAATCTTAACCTAAACCTTTCCTTACTGTATTTTTAGTCACAATCTTAACCATGAGGTCAAATGGCGGACAACGGTTACCAATACACTAATCTGGTAACTCCTTATATTGATGCTGTTTCAAGTGGAGTAAGACTGTAATCATTGCAGTAGCAACATTCGTTAGTATGTTACTCGCTACTCTCCTCATTGCTCCCTTCATGTTTTCAATTTGTATCTGGGTTTTTTTTAATTTAGAGAAGTCATCACCATTCAGAATTTCCTTGAGGCTGCCACCCAGCATGAGATATGTGGTAAAGTTTGGATCCAATGCTTCATTGAGAACCTGCTCAAACGCATCACCCTGGCTGAGAGGCTACTGGAGTATTATCAGAGCTCCCCTAGTCCACCAAACTACACAGATTACATGGTACTGTACAATATCACGCCTTTTTCTTTACTACTGATGGCAATGTGTTTACAATGGCAGATATCTTTTCTGTGGTAGCTGTTATTACATTTTTGGTTTTACACTTGTCATGAATGGCCATGGAAAGACTGTCAGGGAGAGAGTAGAAGATATCATAATTGTTACACATTTGAACCCTTGTGAGAACTGTTGATCCTAATTGGCATCCCAGATTCCGTTTGGGAATTTAGAAGAATCAGAATCACATTTATTTGCCAAATACATTTGCCTATACAGGAATTTGAAATGGTGCTGACCACAATAAACATAATATACAGACAGCCTATTCAAATGTGTTTTCTTCCTCCCTCCCTACTGATCTAAAAAAAAAAGGAAAAAAAAGGGAAACATGATAATTTACAAAACATTTCAGAATGGGATAATATCAGCTTTTGAGCTTGAGTGTCAACAGTAGAAATACCTGACATCCTTTTCTTCTCCCTTGCAGCACCAGACAGATGAAAACAGACCTCATAGAATCTCCAAAAGCAGGCAAGTTTTGTGTACTAGATCTTTTTACTGTTGATATACATGATCTACACTTTCCATACCAGGCCCATGTGTTTTTGGCCATGGCTTAGTGTCTCACTTTAATTATAATCCTACATTTCCAGTTTCAAAGGTTAGTACATGGTTACATATAAATTATGCATTAGGGATCCCTTGTCGCCAATGAGATTTTGTCAGCCTCATTCATTAGTAATGATTCTACACGTGAGACGTTTTATCTTCTCCACTAATCCTGAGTCTGTCATCTTTGCCTGCTGTTTGTTGAAGCATTGGTTTCGTGTCTGACGTTTGTTGAGCTGTCCTCTGATTCTAGGTCAGCGGGTTGTCAACTGTCACAGTCCTGTCCCCAGGAAGGTAGAACGCACCCCTCCCTATTAGGGCGGAAAGTGGGTCACTCTAGCTACTTCAGACCTGATCACAGAGATGAAGTCTGGGCCCAGGGCAGCAGATCAGTTGGATTTGAGGACTAGGTAACCTGACCAGGGTAGATAAATGAATGTATATATGATATGTATTTACTCAATGTATAGCTAATACTGAGCAGGGTTGTATCAAAGTCTTTATGGCCATGTGTACGCTGGTTTTTGCTCCATTCTCAAATCTTATTTTGTCACATGCTTCGTAAACAACAGGTGTAGGCTAACAGTGCATTGCTTACTTATGGACCCTTACCAAAAATGTAGAGAGGGGGAAAAAATAGACAAATTAATAAATACACAATGAGTAACAATATCTTGGATATATACACAGGGTACCAGTACTGGGTCTATGTGCAGGGGTACTGTCATGCTGGTGAATGAGGACCCAAAAGCGACTTGGCGAAAACAGAGTATTTAATCCAGAATAAACTTTACAAAACAAAAAGCATAATACTACACGTAAAGACGAGAACAGACTGGAGACTTGATCGAGAACTGCAGGTTGCCTCGGGAAGGCACTTGAACCTAGCAGACTCAGACACCTGCTCACCACGCAGCATCTGAGGGAAACACGACACGACAGGGCAAAACATAGACACAGCACGGTGAATTATAAATGAGGATCCGACAGGGCAGGTACGGGAAACAAGGAGAGAAATAGGGACTCTAATCAGGGAAAAGGATCGGGAACAGGTGTGGGAAGACTAAATGATGATTAGGGGAATAGGAACAGCTGGGAGCAGGAACGGAACGATAGAGAGAAGAGAGAGCGAGAGAGTGAGAGAGGGAGGGGGAGAGAGAGGGCTAGAAAGAGGGAAAGAACCTAATAAGACCAGCAGAGGGAAACGAATAGAATGGGAAGCACAGGGACAAGACATGATAATAAATGACAAAACATGACAGGTACAATGTAATTGATGTAGATATGTACATATAGGTATGGATAAAGTGTCTATGCAACAGGATAGATGATAAACGGTAGAAGAGGCGTATGTAATGAGCGCAAATAGGATCAATGCAGATAATCAATAACTACCCGGACTAACTATTTAAATAACTATTTAGCTGTCTTGTGGTTTGGGTTAGAAGTTGTTCAGGGTCCTGTTGGTTCCAGGCCTGCCGTGTGTTAGCAGAGAAAACAATCTGACTAGGGTGGCTGGAGGCTATGACAATTTTTGGGATTTCCTCTGACATGTCCTGGTATAGAGATCCTAGATGGCAGGGAGCTCGGCCCCAGTGATGTACTGGGATGTAAGCACTACCCTCTGTATCGCTTTGTGGTCAGATGCCAAGCAGTTGCCATACCAAGTGGTGATGCATCCAGTCAAGATGCTGTCAATGGTGCAGCTGTAGAACTTTTTGAGGGTCTGAGGGCCCTTGCCGAATCTTTTCAGCCTCCTGAGGGGGAAGAGGAGTTGTCTTGCCTTCTTCACGACTGTGTTGGTGTGTATTGACCATGATAATTCATTAGTGATGTGGACACCGGGGAACTTGAAGCTCTTGGCCCGCTAGGTTGTCTCATCGTTGTCGGTGATCAGGTCAACCACTGTCGTGTCATCAGCAAACTTAATATTGGAGTTGGGCGCGGACACATTGTCGTGGGTGAACAGGGAGTACAGGAGGGGACTAAACATGCACCCCTGAGTGGCCACTGTATTGAGGGTCAGCATGGCAGATGTGTTGTTGCCTACCCTCACCACCTGGGGGCGGCCCGTCAGGAAGTCAATCCATTTGCAGAGGGAGGTGTTCAGTCCCAGGGACCTGAGCTTAGTGATGAGCTTGGAGGGTTCTATGGTGTTGACTACAAATCAGCGGTCAATGAAGTCTCTGTCCTAGAGGCTACTACTGTCCTAGTTGCAACTTTTGAAGTACTATAGTAACTTGATGGATAGGTATTTCTAGGTATCCTTATTATTTTTATTAGTATTACAGTATGTCATACTGTTGATTAGTGTCAATCTAAGAAAACAATGTTGTAAAAAATGTTTTTACTAGGTGGTGGAATTGTTAAAAACCAGCATACTATGGCCTCCAAGGGCACAGAACAGCTGATACAAAGTAGTATTTTATTCCAGCCCAGGTATACAGGTCTATATTGCGCTTCTGCACCTAACCGTATATATTAGTGTAATTCAATTATTCACAAATCATATGCTGTACAGTAGGCCTAGGTTTGTGAACTGAGGAACAGTAGTGAGTTCCAGTAGAAGTCTATGGAATTAAAACATCCCGGGGCCTGAGAATGCAGCTGTGTCTGACAAGCATAGAGCCTAAAGCTGTGGTCGTCAACAACAGGCTGATCATGCTTGCCATTTCATAACAGGCGTTAAGGTTCCATATCACGTTCCTCTTTTTTAATATACAGAGATGCATACTTTGAATTAAAGGCCTGAGATTTGTTTCATCAACCAAACACTTTGATCTGGTAGGTCAGAGGCATTTTTTTGTTTCAGGCCTAACAAGCACGCATATATATTTTTAAAACATTTAAATTGGGGTGTGAAGGGTCATCCTTTCTCTTGTAAAAAATAAATGGAAACTAGATGAATGAAGCAAAATATAAATTTGGTATCACTTTACTTGACACCCAGTGTCATGACACAGTCATAATGTCATAACAGCTGACATAACTTGTCATAATGTGGTCATTACACTGTCATGGCCCATATATTTACACCTGTTGTGACATATAGCGTTATTCAAATTAGTTTCAACCTGCCAAGAAGTTTCCTTTAGTTTGAAAGTTTGTTTCGTAATTCCTTTGTTGTTATAAATTCTTTACAGTCATGTTTTTTCATCAAATACACTTTGACAATTTCATGAAGCATTATGAGCATCCTGTGTCACTTTACTTGGACTAAGAAAACACACTTTATGACACTGTCAAAAAGCATTATGACCATCAGACTCCTATAAGCCAGATAGGCCAATCATGTACATGACCTTATATCAGTCATCAGTCAAAACGTGGGTGTCTTGTCCTGCTCCTGAAATCAGTTCCTGCATCCATCCCAGTCATCATCAACAGAGCATTGTTGTAGGTGCATGTCTGACATCAATGTGTGCGCAATTACAATGATAATTTTGATATGGTCAATTAAAAAACACACACACATATATACTGTTGACATGTATGCTAGGGTGTAATGGAATGTTTAGCCTTATGTGGTGGGTTTTGGCACTTATGTAGGTGTCATAACTAGCTATAAATAACGCAATATACAGTGTATTCAGAAACTATTCAGACCCCTTGACTTTTTCCACATTTTGTTACCTTACAGCCTTATTCTGGGGTATTGTGTGTTGATAGATGAGGAAAACATTTAATCAATTTTAGAATAAGGCTGTAACGTAAACTTTTTGGGGAAAAGTCGAGGGGTCTGAATACTTTCCGAATGCACTGTATGTTACAACAGGTCTAAATATGTCATGACAGTGTTATGACATGGTTATGATCGTGTTATGACATGGTTATGATCGTGTTATGACACTGGGTGTCAAGTAAAATGTTACGGTACATTTGAATGAAATCCTGTTTTATGAAATCATGCATCCTAATTGGCTGTGATGTAGTATCTATGTTTACAAGTCATTGTACTCCATCAAGCCATGAGAATATATTAGAAAGAAATCAAAATAAAACATCTCTTTGGTATTTGTTGTAACTGTATGTTTTGTTAATGGTGTTGATATTTTGTATACAGCTACTGGATGTCTCAAAGGGAAATGTAGTTTTATGGGGAAATGAAGGCAATGTAGCAAATGCATGAATATAGCCAGTCTTGTTATAGTTACTGTTATTTACATGGTGCTGCTGTATAGACCACGGTTGAGGTCTAAATTCAGAAAAAAAGTTTTATTTTCAAAATGGACCTCCTGAATTGACAGCTTTATAGTTACATTTACGTCATTTAGAGGCGAAAGAAACGCACACCTATTTAGGCGAGATGCTGGCTAGCAGAGTAGAACACTTGAAAGTTAAAGGACACTCTAGGAACTCGGATGCAATAATAACCTAATAACCAACGTTTGGACAAACAAGCTGTCTTCATCAGGGTATAATGACAAACACTGCTGGGTGACTAGTTTATATAGTGTCAAAGGACACACAGGTGTCTAATCATGGCCGGGTGTGGCCTGATATCAATGGTTAATTCTCAGATATAAAGATACCAAAAACATGAATGGATAGCATAGGATCATAAATACAATTTGGCTACATTTCCATCATTTAGCAGACGTTCTTTTTTGATAGTAATTTGCATTAGGCGCATAGCTATTGTCTATTGTGAGCGCATGCTCCTTATATTTTATCTTTATATATTTATGTTTATCTTTTGTAGCAGAACGATATGTATTTTAATGGCAACAGAGTTGCCCAATTGAGTAAAGAGCACTTTGGGGCTTATGGGTCTCCTAAGGAGATTGTTGCTAGCACTGGACAAGCAGAAAGAGAGAGGAGGATTCAGGTATTGAATATGACCAGAGATAAAGTTAGTTTAATTATGTGCTACTGTTATATTTCAAGTGTAGTCTCCCTGGTTTATGTTTGTAGGTAGGTGGGTTTATTTGCAAGAATATTATTTTGTTTTGTGCCTTCACTTGAAACACTGTAGTCTAACACTGCAAAATCCAATACTGTGAACAATTGTACTACTTTTGTTTAAACTTGATGGTTTGATGTGTGACATGAAGATTAAAGAACAAATTCCTCAAACTATTGTTTTCAGATGTGAAAATGATTGATTTCCTGTGTACACAAGGAGAACAATCATATGTTCTGTAGTTTTTGTAGTGTGGATTTATTTCTGTATTTTCAGTCATCTTTTGTGACATTTAGAGATTCAAGAGCAGTATTGATGGTGGGATATTAAGCTACTACTGTACTTGAAACACCATATTACTCTACATCAATAAAGCACTTAAGCATGATCATTCACAGAAGTGTATAGAGTGGAAATTGAAATCTTTCATCCGGCATGCAAATCTGTGAGTAGTTTAAAGGTTGCAGATGGAGAGAACAGGCTAGTCTTGTTGAGAATTAATAGGTCGCTCTCATTTCACATGCGCAGTGCGTCACAAAATACTGTTCATTTGACGTCAGCCCTTTGTCCAGTGCCCTTTCATATTCTGTGTGTAGTGGTTGGAGCTTTGGTCATCCATGCACACCAAGGTGTGTGTGTGTGTGTGTGTGTGTGTGTGTGTGTGTGTGTGTGTGTGTGTGTGTGTGTGTGTGTGTGTGTGTGTGTGTGTGTGTGTGTGTGTGTGTGTGTGTGTGTGTGTGTGTGTGTGTGTGTGTGTGTGTAATTAGCTGTCACATAAAATACAAAAATGAATGTATGAGCTGTTTTAATTGTTAAATGACCACAATAGTGTGCAATTAAATGTATTGGGAAGTCATGATTTTTAGAAGTTGATGTCAAGTTATCAGGACATATTATTTGGGAATATATAAAAACATATCCTATAACAGCATTTCCCAAACCTGGTCCTGGAGCCCCCCCTGGGTGTGTTTAGTTTTTTTTCCCTACACTACACAGCTGATTCAAACTCATCATTGAGATTTGATTATTTGAATCAGCTGTGTATAGGGCAAACAAATAGTTTGGGTGACCCAGGAACGAGTTTGGGAGACCCAGGACCGAGTTTGGGAGACCCAGGACCGAGTTTGGGAAGCCTTGGCTTGTAACACACACAAATGCCTGTTTTTGGAAGTGCCACATAAACATGCAATACTCACTGGTGCCCACTGAGTGTCTCCCCTGCTACAGTTATAATAATGTACCTGACTAGCGAAGATTGTTAGTAGGGTTTGGGTACGAGTATAACAAAGATTTTTGGTAGATTGTGAAAACTTGAAATGAAATATCCAAAATGTTACATAAAAATATATATATCCCCCTTCTTTGAGTGACAGAACTTAGAGTAAGAGAGTTTTGCCCATAAAATCATATAGTATGCTCTGTAGTTGCTACATTGTAATTGCAATACTGTCAACATTGCGATAACATAATAAGACAGGATTCATGGTAGGCAAGTCCTTTGTAGACTTTTTCTATTTGATTCATGTCTGTCTACTCTACACTGTTTCCAAACGAACCTTTGAATGCCCTATAATTGTTGATCCATTCACAAAACTGCATTTTGAATGAGATTCTTATGAGGGGCTGCTTTGTCCCTTTTGGGGGGGGGGGGGCAATTGGTGAGACAGTCCCTTCTCCTTTCTCTCAGTTCCCATGAAAAGGTTGACAAGTTCAAAATCTCATAATGAATGAAAGTGTTGTGGATGGATCATAGAAAAGAGAAAGAAAAAAACTTTGCAATTGTCCAGGCAGGAAGTTCACAGGTCAGGGTGAGATCTTTAAAATCTGTGGGGATGGCTGTAGGCCTGGTGC
The DNA here is from genome assembly GCF_021184085.1 of Oncorhynchus gorbuscha. Taxonomy (NCBI): domain Eukaryota; kingdom Metazoa; phylum Chordata; class Actinopteri; order Salmoniformes; family Salmonidae; genus Oncorhynchus; species Oncorhynchus gorbuscha. Next base: position 11,378,421 of record NC_060180.1, on the reverse strand, counting down.
AGAATGAATGAATGATATGATCCTCCTAGACTTACACACTGTATCTCTCATCGAAAACTAGTGTTTGGAAAATGACAGCTCATAACTGGCTTGTTCTCAACACAATACACAACACTGATATGGTAGAGATGAGCAATACTTACATTTTGTGTTGTCATCTTTAAAACGATGTGGACATTTTGTTAATTGTTGCATCATGGATGCAGTGGATTCTTTGCTGATGTCAACCTCTATGAATCAGGTTGACCTTTCAAACTACACTGGACAAGTGTTGGTCCCATGTTTCATGAGCTGAAATAAAAGATCCACAAAATTATTCATACACACAAAAAGCTTATTTCTCTAAAATGTTATGCACAAATGTCTTTAAGTCCCTGTTAGTGATCATTTCTCCTTGCCAAGATAATCCATCCACCTGACAGGTGTGGCATATCAAGAAGCTGATTAAATAGCATGATCATTACACAGGTGCACCTTGTGCCAGGGACAATATAAGGCTCTAAAAGGTGCAGTTTTGTCACACTACACAATGCCACAGATGTCTTCAAGTTTTGAGGGAGTGTGAAATTGGCATGCTGACTGCAGGAATGTCCACCAGAGCTGTTCATTTAATGTTAACCTCTACCATAAGCTGCCTCCAATGTTGTTTTAGAGACTTTGGCAGTATGTCCAACTGGCCTCACAACCGCAGACCACTTGTATGGCGTCGTGTGGGCGAGCAGTTTGCTGATGTCAACATTGTGAACAGAGTGCCCCATGGTGGGGTTATGGTATGGGCAGGGATAAGCTACGGAAAACAAACACAATTCAATTTTATCGATGGCAATTTGAAAGCACAGAGATACTGTTAACGCCCATTTGTTTTTTAAGGTGTTTGTGACCAACAGATGCACATCTGTATTTGCAGTCATGTGAAATCCGTAGATTAGGGCCTAATAAATATTTGAAATTGTTGCATGTTGCTTTTATATTTTTGTTCAGTATAAATTGAACAGAAATGAAAGCCAATGCTTAGTGGATTGATTATTAGAAAATAGAACATGGTGGTACATGAAAATGGAATACCTGTCAGACAAATTACATAATTTGTTATTATGAGGAGTATTAGTGATACCGCTGCTGCTTTCCAATGTGAAAAAGGAACTGACCATGTTTAGCATTCTATCCAAGAGTCATGTGTGGCTCGGATGAGGTACATTTAGCTGATTACTCATCAAACACTTATTTTTAATCCTGTCTTCTCCCCTCACACACGCACAGATGACACACACAAATGATGTACCAACACATTGGCTAACTGTAACTAATAATACCATTCCTGATGACAAGTCATGTTGATTGACAGAAATGGGATGTAAATAGGTTATGTTTCTACACATTTCTTGGCAACGGTAAGTTGATTGTGTGGTGCTACCATTATTCACTGGACCTTTACCATATGCCAGCCGTTGACATTATCATCTCAACTCTGCTTCATACATTTAACAGGGACTTGAGTTGTGTGCACTGAAACTCATGTAGTCCATTTGGAAGTGACATTCTAAACATACATTATATACACAAAAGTATGTGGTCACCCCTTCAAATAAGTGGATTTGGCTATTTCAGCCACACCCGTTGCTGACAGGTGTATAAAATCAAGCACACAGCCATACAATCTCCATAGACAAACATTGGCAGTTGAATGGCCTTACTGAAGAGCTCAATGACTTTCAACATGTCACTGTCATAGGATGCCACCTTTCCAACAAGTCAGTTCGTCAAATTTCTGCCCTGCTAGAGCTGCCCTGGTCAACTGTAAGTGCTGTTATTGTGAAGTTGAAATGTCTAGGAGCAGCAACGGTTCAGCCGTGAAGTGGTAGGCCACACAAGCTCACAGAACTGAACCACCGAGTGCTGAAGCCCCTAGCGTGTAAAAATCGCCAGTCCTCGGTTGCAACACTCGCTACCGACTACCAAATTGCCTCTGGAAGCAACGTCAGTACAATAACTGTTTGTCGGGAGCTTCATGAATCGGGTTTACATGGCCAAGCCTAAGATCACACAAGCCTAAGATCACCATGTGCAATGCCAAACATCGGCTGGAGGATTCTGGAGCAGTGGAAACGCATTCTCTGGAGTGATGAATCACGCTTCACCATCTGGCAGTATGACGGTCAAATCTGGGTTTGGTGGATGCCAGGAGTATGCTGCCTGATGTATAGTGCCAACTGTAAATTTTGGTGGAGGAGGAATAATGGTCTGGGGCTGTTTATCATAGTACGGGCTAGGCCCCTTAGTTCCAGTGAAGGGAAATCTTAACGCTACAGCATACAATTACATTCTATTCCAACTTTGTGGCAACAGTTTGGGAAGGCCCTTTCCCGTTCCAGCATAAAAATGTCACTGTGCACAAAGTGAGGTCAATACATAAATAGTTTGTTGAGATCAGTGTGGAAGAACTTGACTGCCCTGCACAGATCCCTGACCTCAACCTCATTGAACACCTTTGGGATGAATTGGAACGCCTGCGAGCGAGGCCTAATAAATATGTGAAATTGTTGCATGTTGCTTTTATATTTTTGTTCAGTATAAATTGAACAGAGATGAAAGCCAATGCTTAGTGGATTGATTATTAGAAAATAGAACATGGTGGTACATGAAAATGGAATACCTGTCATAGTACGGGCTAGGCCCCTTAGTTCCAGTATTTGGGGAGTTAATCCAGAGGCCTAATCGCCCAACATCAGTACCCGACCTCAGTAATGATCTTGTGGCTGAATGGAAGCAAGTCCCCACAGCAATATTCCAACATCGAGTGGAAAGCCTTCCTAGAAGAGTGGAGGCTGTTATAACAGCACAGGGGACCAACTCCATATTAACTCCTATGATTTTGTAATGACATGGTATATGAGCAGGTGTCTACACACTTTTGGTAATATAGTGTATATCAGTATCTCGTTGGCTCTGTATTCATCATTTTATTTACATGTCACCTTGGATTCATAAAGCCACCTTGGTTAAGTCTAAATCTCTGCTTAATCATAACTTTTCACCCTGTAACACAAACTCAAACGGACAATATGAAATCGAGCATATGAAGTCAGTGGGCCTGGCCAGCGAGAATGTTTGATTATTCCTCTGCCAGAGATAATAAACCTCTCAAATGGGAAACAAGCCCCATTAGTAACAGACCCCAAGTCCTCGGAGTCCCTTGGTCACAGTGCAGGGACCCTATGTCGAGAGGAAACAAGCAGAGAGAATGAGCTGTTAGTGGATTGGAGCCAGGAGGCCCTGCACTTGCAAACCAAATCTTAAGCTCAATCTTCTCTCCGCCTCCCTCTCTCTATCCCTCTTCCTCCTTTTCTCCCTGAAAGGCCAGCTTGATTCTAAGGCTCAGGCCAGAACCTTTGTTTTCCTTGAAAGCTGTGTAAACACATTAAGGGGCTTTATGAAACCAGTTGGCTGGATTCTTAAGCATGAAACAATGTCAGAAAGACAATCAGTGATGACAAATATGACTTTTTTTTGCAGTCAATAGCGTTTTTCAAATGTTTCTCTGTTGACAGAATGTAGTGCATGCAAGATTTTGCCCTTCTTCACCCTAGAATACTTTGTCGTCAATGAGTTGTTGTTTTTATCTGATTTACAGTGCCTTCTGAAAGTATTCAGACACCTTGACTTTTTCCAGATTTTGTTACATTACAGCCGTATTCTAAAATGTATTAATTAAATCGGTTTTTCCCTCATCAATCTACAGTACACACAATACCCCATAATGACAAACAAAAACAGGTTTTTAGAAATGTTTTACTAATTTAGAAAAAAATTATAAAATTAAATATCACGTTTCCATAAGTATTCAGACCCTTTACTCAGTACTTTGTTGAAGCACCTTTGGCAGCGATTACAGTATAGTCTTTTTGGGTATGACTCTATAAACTTGGCACATCTGTATTTGGGGAGTTAATCCCATTCTTCTCTGCACAGCTATTTTAAGGTCTCTCCAGAGATGTTTGATCAGTTTCAAGTCTGGGCTCTAGCTGGGCCAGTCAAGGACATTCAAAGACTTGTCCCAAAGCCAATCCTGTGTTATCTTGACTGTGTGCTTAGGGTTGTTGTCCTTTTGGAAGGTGAACCTTCGCCCCAGTCTCAGGTCCTGAGCGCTCTGGAGCAGGTTTTCATCAAGGATCTCTCTGTACTTTGCTCCATTCATCTTTGCCTCGATCCTGACTAGTCTCCCAGTCCCTGCCGCTGAAAAACATCCCCACAGCATGATGCTGCCACCACAATGCTTCACCATAGGGATGGTGGCAGGTTTCCTCCAGACGTGATGCTTGGCATTCAGGCCAAAGAGTTCAATCTTGGTTTCATCAGACCATATAATATTGTTTCTCATGGTCTGAGAGTCTTTAGGTGCCTTTTGGCAAACTCCAAGCGGGCTGTTATGTGCCTTTTACTGAGGAGTGGGTTCTGTCTGGCCACTCTACCATAAGGGCCTGATTGGTGGAGTCCTGTAGAGATGATTGTCCTTCTGGAAGGTTTTCCCATCTCCGCAGAGGAATCTAGAGCTCTGTCAGTAACCATGGGGTTCTTGGTCACCTCCCTGACCAAGGCCCTTCTCCCCCGATTGCTCAGTTTTGCTGGGCGGCCAGCTCTAGGAAGAGTCTTGGTGGTTCATAACGTCATCCATTTAAGAATGATGGAGGCCACTGTGTTCTTAGGGATCTTCAATGCTGCAGCATTTTTTGGTACCCTTCCCCAGATCTGGGCCCCGACACAATCCTGTTTTGGAGCTCTACGGACAATTCCTTCGACCTCATGGCTTGGTTTTTGCTCTGACATGCACTGTCATCTGTGGGACCTTATATAGACAGGTGTGTGCCTTTCCAAATCATGTCCAATCAATTGAATTTACCCCAGGTGGACTCCAATCAAGTTGTAGAATCATTTCAAGGATATTCAATGGAAACAGGATGCACCTGAGATCAATTTTGAGTCTCATTGCAAAGGGTCTGAATACTTATGGAAATAAGGTATTCTTGTTTTTTCCAAAAACGTGTTTTCCCTTTTTCATTATGGGGTATTGTGTAAAGATTGCTCAGATGTTTTGTTTATTTAATAAAAATGAGAATCAAATCAAATCAAATTTTATTTGTCACATACACATGGTTAGCAGATGTTAAATGCGAGTGTAGCGAAATGCTTGTGCTTCTAGTTCCGACAATGCAGTGATAACCAACAAGTAATCTAACTAACAATTCCAAAACTACTGTCTTATACACAGTGTAAGGGGATAAGGAACATGTACATAAGGATATATGAAAACCCGAGGTAAGGCTGACCGAGACCCCCAGATGTTCCATGAACGCCCTCCAGACCCTTGACGTGAACTGGGGACCTCGATCAGACACTATATCCTCAGGCACCCCGTAGTGCCAGAAGATGTGTGTAAACAGGGCCTCCGCAGTCTGTAGGGCAGTAGGGAGACCGGGCAAAGGAAGGAGACGGCAGGACTTAGAGAACCGATCCACAACGACCAGGATCGTGATGTTACCCTGTGAGGGAGGACGATCCGTGAGGAAGTCCACCGATAGGTGCGACCACGGCTGTTGTGGAATGGGTAAGGGCTGTAACTTCCCTCTGGGCAGGTTCCTAGGGGGCCTTGCACTGGGCGCACACCGAGCAGGAGTAAACATAAATCCTCACGTCCTTGGCCAAGGTGGACCACCAGTACTTCCAACTAAGGCAGAGGACTGTCCGACCTATGCCAGGATGACCAGAGGAGGGCGACGTGTGGGCCCAATAGATCAAACGGTCGCGGACAGCAGACGGAACATACAGACGCCCAGCTGGACACTGGAGGGGAGTGGGCTCTGTACGTAACGCCCGATCGATGTCCACATCCAGCTCCCACACCACCGGTGCCACCAGACAAGAGGCCGGAAGTATGGGAGTGTGATCTATGGACCGCTCCTCTGTGTCATACATCCGTGACAGTGCGTCTGCCTTAGCGTTCTGGGAACCTGGTCTGTAGGACAGGGTGAAAACAAAACGGGTAAAGAACATGGCCCACCTTGCCTGGCGAGGGTTCAGTCTACTCGCCGCCCGGATGTACTCCAGAATGCGGTGGTCAGACCAGATGAGAAAAGGGTGTTTAACCCCCTCAAGCCACTGTCTCCACGCCTTCAGAGCAGCTCACAGCTCCCGGTCGCCCACATCATAGTTTCGCTCCACCGGGAGCTTTGGTGGCGTACCTGATCGCTGAGAGAGCACGGTTCCTATCCCAGCCTCGGACTCGTCCACCTCCACTATGAACACCAAAGAGGGATCCGGATGAGCCAACACGGGAGCAGAGGTAAACAGAGCCCTCAGGTGACCAAAAGCCCAGTCCACCTCAGCTGACCACTGCAGTCGTACCGGTCCCCCCTTCAGCAGTGAGGTAATGGAAGCCACTACCTGACCAAAGCCCCGGATAAACCTCCGGTAGTAGTTGGCAAACCCTAGAAACCGCTGCACTTCCTTTACCGTGGTGGGAGTTGGCCAATTACACACGGCTGAAATGCGGTCACTCTCAATCTCCACCCCTGAAGTGGAAATCCGGTACCCTAGGAAGTAGACAGACTGTTGTAAGAACAGACATTTCTCAGCCTTGATGTACAGGTCATGCTCCAACAGTCGACCAAGCACCCTGCGCACCAGGGACACATGCTCGGCGCATGTAGCGGAGTATATCAAAATGTGTCGATATACACCACTACACCCTGCCCGTGCAGGTCCCGGAAAATCTTGTCTACAAATGCCTGGAAGACTGATGGAGCATTCATCAACCCTTACGGCATGACAATGTACTCATAGTGCCGTCCCTCTCCCGGATACGCACCAGGTTGTAAGCGCTCCTTAGATGCAATTTTGTGAAGAAGCACTCCCCGTGCATTGACTCTATCGCACTGGCTATGAGAGGCAGCGGGTAGCTGTACCTCACAGTGATTTGGTTGATACCTCGATAGTCAATGCACGGGCGCAGACCTCCATCCTTCTTCTTCACAAAAAATAAACTTGAGGAGGCAGGTGAAGTGGAGGGCCGAATGTACCCCTGCCCCAGGGATTCTGAGACATAGGTTTCCATAGCCGCCGTCTCCTCCTGTGACAGGGGATACGCGTGACTCCTGGGAAGTGCTGCGTCTACCAGGAGATTTATCGCACAATCCCCCCGTCGATGGGGTGGTAATTGAGTCGCCCTCTTCTTACAGAAGGCGAGAGCCAAATCGGCATATTCAGAGGGGATGCGCACAGTGGAGACCTGGTCTGGACTTTCCACCGTAGTAGCACCGACGGAAACCCCTAAACACCACCCCTTGAGAGCCCTCTGTTGCCACGAAATAGTGGAGTTATGACATGCCAACCAGGGTAGGTCCAGCACCACGGGAAACGCAGGAGAATCAATAAGGAAAAGACTGATTCTATCCTTGTGACCCTCCTGCGTAACCATGCCCAGTGGAGTGGTGGACTCCCTAATTAGCCCTGACCCTAATGGTCGACTATCTAGGGGATGCACAGGGAAGGGCATATCCACAGGAACAATGGGGATCCCTAAACTATGGGCAAATGGGCCTCCCGGGTGGCGCAGTGGCTAAGGGTGCTGTACTGCAGCGCCAGCTGTGCCATCAGAGACTCTGGGTTCGCGCCCAGGCTCTGTATTAACCGGTCCCGCGACAATTGGGGAGGTCCATAGGGGTCCTTGTCTCACCGCGCACCACGACTACTGTGGCTGCATAGCAGACTCGTCCGGGTTAGGGAGGGCTTGGTCGGTAGGGATGTCCTTGTCTCACCGCGCACCAGCGACTACTGTGGCTGCATCGGCTCCTGCAGACTGCATCGGTAGTGATCGATCAGGGCCCTGTTGATCCATCCTGCGCTGGCGGCCAGGGTCCAGAAGTCCAAGGCGAACTCCTGTGCGCTCCTCGTCCCCTGCCTAAGGTGGAACAGACGTTCACCCACCGCGCTACCCTCAGACGGGTGGTCGAAAACTACTTTTGGGTGAACTACATCTCAGTGCTAGAGGCGTCACTACAGACCCTGGTTCGATCCCAGGCTGTTTCACAACTGGCCATGATCGGGAGTTCCATAGGGTGGCGCACAATTGGCCCAGCGTCGTCTGGGTTAGGGAAGAGTTTGGCCGTCATTGTAAAATAAGAATTTGTTCTTAACTGACTTGCATAGGCAAAAATAAAGGTTAAATCTTTTTTTTTGCTCTAGTTGGGACCAACTGTTCACTAACAAAGATTGGGGTAGAAGTAGAAGTTGTTTATAAGACTGTGTCAGTTAGCAGTTAGCCACTCCTTATTCATCCTTAGGGATAAGATAGCATGTGTGGAGACTGTCCAACAGCCCTGCTTCCTGCAAATACCCAGTGGAGTGTCGGGAGCGCACACATTGACTTGGGTTTGAGAGACCCAACAGCTCTAAGCACATTATATCCATCATGACCTTGAGAGTGATTCTGGAAAACATAAATCCTGTTTATTGCCCAAGTGTAGCATTCGATGTGAGGAATTTTTGGGGAAATAGACTTGTCTTGCCAAAGCGCAGTGGATATCTGTTTAAGATTAAACCCCAAATAGCCCTATGTAATTTAACTGCAACAATTCCCTATTACCATACTGCTGTTTCACAACAAATCAAGCCAAGTGGAGTCCTCCACAACCTTGATGTTGTTTTCAAAGATGCTACTGCTGCTCTCGCAGAATTTCTAAGACACAGTGATAAATATACAAGTGGCGTATGGGGTTTGCTGGCAAAACATGTCCACAAATAAACAGCTTCTTGCAGATATAAATTGTGCTTGTTTTGTTTGGACAGAAACACCACAATGGAAGCAAGGAGGCATGACAGAGGCCTCTCGCTTTAGCTATGCTTCTTGCTAAGCTTTGCTTTAAATTTAGCTCTCCAGAGTTTCCACCTGCTTCCATCGAGTTGATACCTCACACGAACCCCAAATAGGGTATCAACCTATTCAATCAAGGGTGCAAAACCCATTTATAATGTGGTTAGGCTATGCATAAAATGATCTGTTGCTGCAATATGCGGATCTGGGAGCCAAGAAGAAGAGGAACAAGGGAATGGACGTGGGCGTTTGTTTCATTTCCTACACATGAGTGTATCCTATTTTTAGATTTTAAAGTTGACTGTCATGGGTGCATGTGTGTGCGTGCTCTGAATATTGAGAATTCTGGAGGGAAAAGAACAAAAAACAACCCGATGAGGAACGATTACCAAATGTGCCACCATCTGTCACTCTTTTCAGATAACATGCAAAATAGCTTCCATGACAGGTCACACATGATTCATAAAATACATTTGGGTGGCCAAATTGTTAAAAGGCAATTTGGTTTTTGTAACCTACATTGGGCTTGCTGCTGGGTGAGATTAATAGACTCTCTTATTTTCCAGAGGAAATTCTACCATTCTTTCAATGTCTAATGCTGCTCAGCTTTTTCCATTAATAGAATAATAAATTAGTTTAGTCTTATATGGTAGGCATACTCATACTAAACTGCTGGCACTGCTGCTCTCTGTATGGTCCAGAATCAGTCAGCTCATGTAGAAAGGGCAACAACTTCACAGCTGTTCCCCTTTAATGAGGTGAGGAATGGTATTTTGGTTATTGTAGTACATAATTAAGTAATAGTATTATCTCTCACAATTGTGTATTATTTAAAACGTGTAATTGAAAACAGTATCATAAAAAATAGCATACACATTTCATATGCATTATTTTTTTATCTAATAATGATGTGTTTTAGGGGAAGATAAATACTAATACAGTCCATTATTAAATCACATTTCCCATGATGCCCCGCGTTACGTACGAAGCGTTTTCTTTGCGGACGTGTGTGAAAGATATCCATGAATGGTGTGATGGGAGATACATTTGCGGTTGTGCCAGGCAGTGTACCCCTCACTTAAAATTGTATTAGATCTTCTGCTTTATTTATGTTTTATTTGAATGTGAAGTTGGAATATATATTTCACTGGGTTTAATCAATCATTATCAAGGAGAGAGAGGCAGGCAGAATCATCGGCAGCTGTGCTTGGAGCCCTAGCCTGCTGCTAAAGCTAGCAAGCACGAGACTTACAGGACAGCGCTTCACGGGCTAGTTAGCGATCATGCTTCGAGACAACATGACCTCCATCGTACAGAAAATTGCTAGACAGGCGCTTGTAACTTTTAGAAACCCATCTTCATTTGGTGATAAAGCGTTTTTGGGTAATCAATGTAAACTCCAAAGCCTCATGACCGAAATCAGAGCTGCGGATCTGAAGATCGCTCCAAGGAAAGTTGACAGCGCTTCTACGCCTTTGCCACACAACCCCCCGGTCACATACATGCACATATGCGAGACAGACGAATTCAGCATGGGGGTGTTTCTGCTAAAAAGCGGTGCTTCCATCCCCTTGCACGACCACCCGGGAATGTACGGAATGTTGAAAGTTATGTATGGCAAGGTCAGGATCACCTGTTTTGACAGGTTGGACAAATCAACTAGCGTGGCCAGTGACACGCAATTCAGCCCTCCACTGCTACCTTTTCAGAGAGGTGCGCTGAGGAGGTCGATACTCGGGTCGGTCGGGGAGTTTACAGAAGAAAGCGGGCCGTGTATCTTGACCCCTGACCGAAACAACCTTCACCAAATCGATGCAGTCGATGGGCCCACCGCTTTCCTCGATATTTTGGCACCCCCATATGATCCAGACGACGGGAGAGACTGTCATTATTATAAAGTTCTGCAGTCTGCCCCGGATTCTGAGGACAAAAAGGCTGACGGTCAAAAAGAAGTTTGGCTGATGGAAGTATCCCAACCTTCTGAATTCTGGTGTGGTGGTGAACCATACCCCGGCCCTGAAGTGAAGATCTGAAGCGCACTAGCTATGAACGCTGAATTGATTTGTGAACAATTGATTCTCAGGACCATGTCAAAACAATATGTAAATGTATGACGATCATGATTCCTACAAATATGGAATGGGATGTGTCACAGTGCTGTGTAATGGGAAAACATGTCTTGTGAACTAAAAGCACTTATCCTAAGTTGGACTATGCATTTTGCCTGTAATGAAAGTACTTAAGCAGTTGATAAATTGTGATCTTTGCACATCAGCTCTAATGTATTTGAATTTTTGATAAGCATTTCATGTCTTGAAATGAACTGAAACCATACACATTACTCAAAATAAAAACATAAAGGTGTATTAAAACTAAATGGCTAATTGGTGGTGTTAAAGCACTTTAAAATGTCGAAATCCATGATTTGCTCAGCATGTTTTGATTGGGTCAAACTCCATTATTTGAGTTAATCCCATGGGACATGGATTACTGAATGAGCATTTTATAAATTGCTTCATTAATTGAGCTTCCCTAATTAAACTTAAATCCCATAATAACCTTGCTTGCTTCATCATTTTGGGAGCTTGGCTCAATGTGCTGTGCTTTTAGGAGAGCACTATTGAATTCATTGCTTGTGACCTAGGGGCCTCTTGTGGACATACTGGGTATTACCTCAGAAGGACAATGTGACTAGTTGCTCACTGTACTGTTGGAGTTTTTACAGCATAAACCTTGACCTATACAGTAGCCTATAGTCTACTTTCAAATTACCTAAATAAGACCAAAAAAAATAAACATTCTACAACACAAAGTGGATTTCATTGTTGTTTAAATAATAAACCATGTCCTTTGCCCAGTTATTTCATTTGGATTAGGTTTAAGAATACATTAGTGAAACAATGAACAAACACACAAACAAGCAGTTATCTATGTCACCAACGACAACATATTCTACATTTATTGCAAGAAGCATCAAGTCAGTTAAAGAACAATGCTCAGTGTGTAAAAACATGTCAAATGACGCATGTCAAATGAACGTATTTCTCCTTAGTTACTTTCTGTAATGATCTTACACAGATTTTACTTTCATCTTCATTCAACAAGTAACAGGAGATAAAACATTTTTTTAAAACTTGAGCAATTCAGTTCTTAATTGTCTCTCTTGACAGTACAGGGCTTCCAGTTTTTACACAAATGGGACTCTAACCCCCCACTCTCAAAACTGGATGTGAGGATAATATACAGGAACTACACGCCCCTGGCCAGACCAGACCACTCAGTTCTGTGATATTGATCATGGCACTCCTTTCCCAGCTATAATGCAGGAATACCCATCATGGTCTCATCTATTGTGGGAAGTCTCTCAACACTGGCAAAAGTGAGGCTACTTGCTGGCTGATACCACTCAGTGTTGGAGCTGAGTCTTGCTCCTTGCTAGCTATTCAGCATACCTGACTATTTCCCCACCTACTCTATTGAAAAACGTTCTATACTGAGCACTTGTGTTTGTGCACATTTACAGTTAAGCTATGAAAAAATGTATTCTATACCTAATATAAATGTGATAGCTCTGTCCGTTTATGTTGTTATTCATTCAGCACCATATATCCAAATGCATTAGTCAACCTTAATTAACCCTAGTCTGCTAAATTCAGTGTGAATGTTTGATTTGGATATTATTTAATGAATTGGTGCTGCAGGGAAACATCATTTATCTGAATGTTTAAAACCATTCTGCCTGGGTCATTATGATGACTTTTTCTCTTTCTGTCTTAAGTGGATTTTCGTGTGTCTCCTTCTTTCATCACTCCTGGCAAACTTTCTTCCACAGTGGTCGCAGGAGAACGGTTTTTCTCCAGTGTGTGTCCGGATGTGCGTAGTGAGGTGGTCGCTGCGACTGAAACTGCGCATGCAGATCCGACACTGGAAGGGTTTGTGCCCTGTGTGGATCCTAACGTGTCTGCTCAGCTCGTCCGACCGCGAGAACCTCCTATCGCAGCTCTCTGCTGGGCAAGGGTATGGTCGCTCATGGACAGGCGTTTTGCTTGGGAGGTTTGGATACTTTCTCGGTCTCAATATTGGCCTCAGTGGTAAGTTCGAAGTGTTGTAGGGGTTTGGTGGACAAGAGCCCTCTATCGCAGGTCCCCCAAGCGTAAAATTCCTTATTGTGTTCAGAGGTGTCAGAGGTGGTGGAACCCTCAGAGAGTCCAGTGAATATGGTAACGCTTTCCTGTCAGGAAATGCCTGGATGTCTCGTTGGCAGTTTGGCTGGAAGAACCCGCTGTAGTCAGGCATGATGTTTAAGAGTGCGCTGTCCACTGTCGACTTTGGTGATGTATAGGATGAGTACGACGGCTGTGGATAAGACATGGGACAGGTCGGCGTTGCCAGGTAGGTTGATTGATCCTGGTACATTTCCCCGGTACAAGAGTAAGACGGCGTAGCATACATGTGGTTTATATCGTGTTGACTCTGCGCCATGGTGCAGCTCACAGTTCCTGCGTAAAGGTCTGGTGGTTCAGGCGAGGGCGAAGTAGACACCGGGGACGAAGCTGCCACCCTTATGTCAGCACTAGCTACGTTAATGGCACCCCCGGGATTCCAGTATTCTACACCTCTAGAATTGATCGAGACCTTCCCGGTGTATGCCACAGCCTGAGTGCGCGGTGGCTGCGTAAAGTTGCCGTGGTAAATAAACTCGAGGGTGCCCCTTTCTTCACTAAAACAATCACCTGCGAAGCAAAGAAAAAATAAATGTTAGTTATGTCTCCAAAAAACGTTGATTATTGCTTTTACGCAAGGGTTTTTACTTTAACGCTTTTTGTTTTTCGCGCGGTTGCGCACCACTTTGTGGTTTTGTAATGGGTATGTAGGAGGTTTCAAGTCACGTAACGATTAAGAACAAATACATTGACTTACCATAGCAGACCATCTACTTGATTAATATTGACCAATAATATGAATTATCCTCAATTTAGGATAATCTCAAATATGACTAATAATGCATTTTAATCCTCAAATGTTTGTAAAGTTGATGAGGACATATGGCTTCTTTTGGCCATAACAGCAAAATATAAATGAATATTTAACAAGAATATATGAAATGAATTCTTACCCCCCTTGGTTTCACCCAATTGGCCGTGCTGTTTCCAATATGACTCAACTTTTAACCCAGTTCTCGTCTCTGGCAATGATGCGGATATTTCCTCTTCCATTGAATAGATTACCTCTTGAATATCTTGTATAAAACTACTGGTGGGTGCCCAAACTTTGTCAATAGTTTTAGCTGTCATTTTTTTGACAAGACAGTGCGCTTCAAGCCTTTACGCGCCTTTACGCACACAATATATAACCTTCAGCTGTCCTGGTAAAAACTCTCCAATGCTGTATTCTCTGCCATATCATATAGTGTTCCCTACGCATGGGAAATATCATCTCATCTCGTTATATTATGGGGATGCAATATTGTAATATGCATTTAAAGGGAGTCTCTGAATGTCCCGGAACGTCACTGACCATACAAGGACTTGGTGGTTAAAAAATGAAAAGATTGGGCTAGGGTTGGGTCTCAGGCTTGATGACGACATCAATGAACACTTGTCAATGAATTAAAAAAATACATAACCAAAATTACTTTTATTTTTGCATCGTTGTTGTTAACCTGTTTAAGTTGAGTAAATATTAACACATGTATGGCCTATTTTATTATCAATATAATAATCGGCATGCTGCCAAAAGCCTGCAGGAATTCCGGTAACACTTCACCAAAAATGGATTTATCCGGTTTAATAGACGACACCCTCTTTTTACTTATATGGAAAACATCCGCTAAATTGGTGTTCATGAAATATCGGGTCGTGCCAAGGAAGAAGCCCACACAGAAGCATACGAGAAGACGACTTCTCGCACTGTGCTTTAGAGTGGAGCGTTCCTTAGGAAAGTTGGATCAGTTGGTTAAATTAAGTGTATTAATTTTGTCGTTCTATATCCTTTTATAGTCTGGGCTAACATTTTGCAAAAATGGAAACTTGAATTGATCGAAGTGCTATATCTATGTACATATTTTTTGTTGTTGTTGAAAAATCTGTATAGGTAAACAGCACATTTATGAAGCCTTCATAAACCCTAAATTAGGCATGTGCTTCAGGATGCTTTAGAAGGAATATTCCTTAGCCTATAGCACCCTTTATGTAGCATAAGTGTGTAGAAATGATTTGTGCACTATATATGTAGTGCCATGAGTTGTCCATTTAGAGTTGTCCATTTAGAATTGGCCTGTTTGTAGCCTGTGTAAAGGAAGTTCATTAGATAAGCTATTAATCATTTGTGAATCGTGAGTTATAGGTTGCCCACATGTATAGACTGAAAATATGTATGACATATCTCTCCACCTACTCAAGACCCCACTGTATTGAAGGGATCATCTTGGGACAGCAACCCCTTCCTCTCTTCTCAGCAAGCTGCCCTCCGTTGGTGTAAATGACACCTGGCTGATGTCTGTAGGCTTACATGTGACAGGGTTGTTGATCCAAGGGCTGTGGTAGATAGTGATAAAGCAAGGGGAAGCCCTTTAAACACTGTCTCAAGCCCTGCATGTCCACTATGACACTCAGGTAATGAGACTGCTCCTCACGCAAGTAGAGCTAATTGCTATTCTGTCACAGGGGACACTGTCTCCTGATAATGGAGATGATCTTTGGTCTAAATATGCAAAATGTGTCTGACATGTTCCTAATGACATCATACTCCCTAGGAGTTGTTGGCATATTTGTTTCTGAAGGTAGGAATCCTTAAAAGACTGAAACTTTCCACATATGCCACTGTAGGCTAATGAATGTCATTTTCTATACCCAATATGACAATGTAGGAAACACACAAAAAAATGTCCATAGGCTTTTTTATATTGTCTATAACACCAGCAACAACTTTAACACTTGTCCAAATGAACATGATAGACCTACTTAAATAAGACGAGAAGAGAGAAGAGAGAGAAAAGAGAGGGAGAGGAGAGAGAGAGGGGGGGGTGGGAGAGCAGAGGAGAGAAGACATGAGAGACAGAGAAGAGAGAAAGAGAGAAGAAAGAGAGGAGATAAAGAGAGAGGAGAGAAAAGAGAGAAGAGACAGACAAGAGGGAGGAGAGAGAGAAGAGAGAGAGGAGAGAAAGTGGAATTGAACATGATAGACCTACTTAAATAAGATCAGAAGAGAGAGAGAAGAGAATATAAAAGAGAGAGGGGGAGAGAGGGGGAGAGAAGAGAGGAGAGACAGACAAGAGAGAAAAAGAGAAGGGAGAGATGAGAGAGAAGAGAAGAGACAGACAAGAGGGAGGAGAGGCAGAGAAGAGAGAGGAGAGGCAGAGAAGAGAGAGAGAGAGAGAGAAGAGAAAGAGAAGAGAGAGAGAGAGAGAGATGAGATGGAAGAGAGAGAGGAGAAAGAGAGAACAGAGAGGGAGGAGAGATAATAGGAGAGAGAGAGAGAGAGAGAGGAGAGAGAGAAGAGAGACAGAAGAAAGAGAGAACAGAGAGGGAGGAGAGAAGAGAGAGATAAGAAGAGAGAGAGAGGAGAGTGAAAGGAGAGACAGAATAGAGAGAACAGAGAGAGGAGAGAAGAGAGAGAATAAATAGAGAAGAGAGAGAAAGAGAAGAAAGGAGAGAGAGCAGATATAGAGGAGAGAAGAGAGAGAGGAGATAGAAGATAGAGAGAAGAAAGAGAGAAGAGAGAGAGAGAGAGAGGAATGACTAGTGAGAAGTTTAGGAATGGTGTTCCCTCCCAATCCCCTCTCCCCTTGTTGGGGGGAAAAGGGATCCCTTTTTAAGTACTCTTTTTAACGCCCACAGTTCCAAAAATGTTAGTGTATTGTGTGAACGCCGCCTTCCTCAGGCAGATGGGTTTTTTCCAGGTCCAGTGTCCGGCCGATAGGCTGCACAGCGTGCCTCTGTGGGGAATGGTGCCCTCCTTGCACCCCTCGCCCACGCTCCGCCACATTGAGCGGGATTTAGAGGAGGGGGCATTTTGTGTTGCCTATGTCTCAGTGTCACCTAGGGGTCTGGAGAGCCCCGCATGACGATTAATCAAGTGTCATGTGTGGTTTTTGTTAATATGGATCTTTGTTTTCTATCACTAGGCTGATATAGGAGAATTTGCTTTGTTATTGTGTTGTGTTTTTTTTGTCAAATTGTTAATACATTCCAAATATATCATGTTTGAGGTTTGCATTAAGCTATCTTATACATTAAAAACTGACCAGAGAATATCCATTCATAAATGCACGTATTGCAAATGGAATGAATGTATGTCTAGATGTGTTTAAATCACCCCTGACTTGAATCTTAGACATCTTTGAAATCACAAAAAAACAGTTTTAAGAAGAACTTTACACTACAGCATCAATAATTAATAGTACACTATTGTACATCACTTTCTTTTGTGCTTACTTTTAAACCCCTCTATTGTGAAATTGAGGCCTGCTTGCTTGTCTAGTATTTTGAGCAGCAATAAGATACAATGTCCAAATGATAGCCTAGTAGCAGCCTACCAATACACAGTGGCACTCGTTAGAAGTAGTGTGTGTGTATACAGTGACATACTGTACTTCATCAAGAGTGAGTTGTATTTGTAATGGATCCTACTCTTCTATTTCCAAAAATACATTGATTACACTACCTTCATTTCATACCTAACAGTTAACATATTGGGTATATATTGTAAAGGTTTAAATCATTTCATACCTAACAGTTAACATATTGGGTATATATTGTAAAGGTTTAAATCATTTCATACCTAACAGTTAACATATTGGGTATATATTATAAAGGTTTAAATCATTTCATACCTAACAGTTAACATATTGGGTATATATTGTAAAGGTTTAAATCATTTCATACCTAACAGTTAACATATTGGGTATATATTATAAAGGTTTAAATCATTTCATACCTAACAGTTAACATATTGGGTATATATTGCAAAGGTTTAAATCATTTCATACCTAACAGTTAACATATTGGGTATATATTGTAAAGGTTTAAATCATTTCATACCTAACAGTTAACATATTGGGTATATATTATAAAGGTTTAAATCATTTCATACCTAACAGTTAACATATTGGGTATATATTGTAAAGGTTTAAATCATTTCATACCTAACAGTTAACATATTGGGTATATATTATAAAGGTTTAAATCATTTCATACCTAACAGTTAACATATTGGGTATATATTGCAAAGGTTTAAATCATTTCATACCTAACAGTTAACATATTGGGTATATATTGTAAAGGTTTAAATCATTTCATACCTAACAGTTAACATATTGGGTATATATTGTAAAGGTTTAAATCATTTCATACCTAACAGTTACCATGTTGGGTATATATTGCAAAGGTTTAAATCATTTCATACCTAACAGTTAACATATTGGGTATATATTATAAAGGTTTAAATCATTTCATACCTAACAGTTAACATATTGGGTATATATTGTTAAATGTGTATTTAGAAAGTGATCTATTCTACATATTTTTTACAAGCTTAAAACAACAACACTGTAACTTTGGTCCGGTTTCCCGGACACAGAATGAGCCTAGTCTTAGACTTAAAAGTATGCTGTGTTTGGGGAAACGGGCCCTAAGATTTCTACATGTTCAAGTTAACTGCAGGGGACAAAGAAAACACACACACACACACATGAAACAGCCCCTGGATTGCTTACCTGTAATATAACAAAGATACTGGTATGTCTCCTCGTTCAGGCCCCGAGGCAGTGATAGCAGGGCCTCAGATAGAGACAAATGCTTCTGCGGTGGCAGTCCCCTAACATCTACCACAGTTACCCGCTAGATTCTTACTCCTCCAATGGAGTGGGTCATATAATGTTTCTTTTTCTGAGCGACTGATGGAAAAAGAAACAATAGGATTGTTCCCACTTCACTTTGCTTCCACCCTCACAGTTAAAATTGTTATGATAATGAAGTGGATTTGTGAGACCCAGCAGATTGGAATAGAAAAGCCCTCTTTGATCGGAGGAATCTGAGGTGTTTGGGTCACTCAAACCCCATGCCTGGGGCGTGGCCTGGGTGACAGCTGCTCTCATGACGATGGAACTCCAGGAGAGGGTCATCTCAGAGACCCAACAACCATCTATGAAGAATTCATTTCCAAAGAACATGTAGTTTTAGATTCCTTCAAATTTGGATGAGCTACATTGTAGCCTATGAGTTAACCCTCATTTGCTTCATATCCTCCATCAGGTGTCTCATGTGATTTTGGAAATGGAAAACACAGAAGATGCATGCAATGTGCATTTATTTGTTTAGACTTTTTGATTACCTAGATAAGTTGTTTATTCTTGTTCTAAATGTGAGGGAATCGATGGATTGTGTGTGTCCATTGAGAACCACCGTTCAAAAACACAGGTTCAGATTATTTTTTGAAGTGCTTTATAATTGCTGAATAATCACACTGGGGTAGGGAAATTGTGTGTGTCTGTGTGTGTGCGTGAGTGTGTTTGTTTGTGCGTGTGTGTGTGAGAGAGAGAGAGAGAGAGAGAGAGAGAGAGAGAGAGAGAGAGAGAGAGAGAGAGAGAGAGAGAGAGAGAGAGAGAGAGAGAGAGAGAGAGAGAGAGAGAGAGAGAGAGAGAGAGGCACACAAGGGAATAACCCCCTCCCCACTAGGATGAGTGGGTAGATGCCCACGAGGAGATGGATGACTGTGCTCTGGAAGGTTGATGGGTGGTGTCATGTCTTAAAATATGAGACAAAGAGAAAAGGTCTTACTTGGCAAATAAAGGAAATCACTCACTGCTAGTTGTTTTACTTTATCTTGGGAAAACATGATGAAATACTGGAACAATTGATTATTAGAAACAATTATATCAACATGCCATATATATATATAATGTCCCATGTTCTTTAAGTTGGGTGTTACAATCTCCGTTATTTATTATTCAGAATCATATTATATTTCAATAGTCAGACATGACCAACTTAAGAAACACTCAGTTGAAAGAAAATTATTGTGCAAGCACAGAAGGATGTGTTATGTTCTTGCTGCTGTTTGATGTATTAATTAATCACAGAGAGTAGGCTATTGTATTCACCAGTGGGTTTACCAGTCCAGTGCAATCTCAAACAAAAATGCAAATTTCAAACACAAACCGTTGTTCATCTACAACAATCTGATATCTGAATGTTGGCGCTGGATGGAAAAGTGTGCTCCTCAAATGTCTCATACTGTGTATCTATGAGGGCAGACAATATTGGCATAATGAGCTGCGTGTCAAAATGACATGGGCATTTCACCCACCTGTCAATCAAGTAGTGGTCAGAAGCCACGCAGTTAAACATAAATGGATTCTGTGCTGTTTGTTCAGCTTCAAGTCTGTAGGGTGATTGATGAACTGATGAATAGATAATGTAGACTACATTATTAGCCGACACAAGATACATTTGTTAAATTAGACTTTTAGGCTAGATTGGAAAATAGTATATAGCATGCATGCTACTCCCATAGGCTATTAGGCCCAGGAAGTTATGTATTTAAAGGCCCAGTGCAGTCAAAAATTAGGATTTTTTTTTGTGTTTTATATATATTGCCAAACTATGAGGTTGGAATAATACTGTGAACTTGTGAAAATTAGGATAATGCCCTTTCAGTGTAAGAGCTGTTTGAAAAGACTGCCTGAAATTTCAGCCTGTTTTGGTGGGATGGAGTTTTCACCAGGTAGTGAATTAGTTAAGAAAGAGAGTTCCTAACCTCTCTGCCAATTACAGCTAGTTTTCAGTTTTCCCCTCCCCACTTAGACCACTCCCAGACAGTCCTAGCAACATTCTTGCTTTAGAAATTGTTCTTTGCTAGGAATATATATACTTTTTCCCCCTCCAATTTAATGGAAAACAATTACAGTAAGGTACTTAATTGTTACCCAGAAATGATTTGATATTGAGACAAAAATGGTTGCATTGGACCTTTAATAGATGTTGGCATTTTCCACATGATTAATTCCACAAAATGAACAGCCATATAACTGACTATAAAGAACTGCGATGATGTTTTTATTTTATTAATATGACTATTCCTTTATTCCGGATTATGTGAATGCAAAATGAACAACATGTGGGGAGAAAATTAAATGACAGGATCCAATAATTTTCCATTTGGTGTTTGTCATGTATAAATGTATTTACCTTGAATCACACATGAAGCTAAAACGGGATTATTTTTTGGGGCATACCAAAAAGAGCACATTAGCGCCATCAAGTGGATATGTGTTCCAATGTAAAGCTCAGTTCCCGTGATGCATCACACCTCAATTTTTCATGTGACCCCAGACTGCCAATAAAATCGCGTTTAAGAAATTCCGCTTAAGCCATTGGCTGTACATCTCGGATGAAGAACATTTAAATTTGTGTTTGAAAATTCCGCACGATAGAGCGCCAGCGGAAGTCATATTTGTTTAAAATTACTTACCTACAAGATAATTGTTCAAAAGAAACAATAGAGGTAAGATTCATCACTTGATAAGGACAATTTTGGGGCTCGTTTCCAGTAGTTTGCGTTTTTTTTGTATATCACAATATTTGCTAACGGTAGCTAACTTTCTAAAGTAGGCAGTTGTCTTGGTTAACGCTAGCTGGCTCACGTTAATGTTAGTTGACTAGTCAGAGTAGGGTCTATGTTAGCTAGCTAATACATTTGTTTTTTAATGGGGGAAACTCTTTGTGTGTTACAGTTGACGTTTACAGTATTGAGAGTTCTGCAAACATGTCTACGCACAACTCATTCAGTGTCGCAAAAAAGGATGAGAAGGGGAGAAATATTCAAGTCGTTGTGAGATGCAGGTAAACTAAACTTGACTTGTATGAAACCAGTGGGAGTTGGGACTAAAAGTAACTTGATCCTAGTTAATGAACTTGCTAGCTAAATGGACAAGAACATCAGTCTTTATCACAGCAACAGTAGCTAGTTAGCCTAATGTTGTTTTGCTAAATTCTCTGCCCATGCCTCTTCAGACCCTTCAACAACGCGGAACGCAAGTCTGCCGCCCATGGAGTCATTGACACAATAGAAAATCGAAAAGAGATCAATGTGCGAACGGGGGGGATTGGCGACAAGGCGGCTAGGAAGACGTACACCTTTGATATGGTAACTAATGTAACGTTTGTCTAAACTGGACAAATCACTATACTTGTTTTGCAAGGTCATTTGTTTCTAATGTGCAAATTACATGTTATCAAACCCTCACCTCAGGTGTTTGGTCCATCTGCCAAGCAAATTGATGTCTACAAGAGTGTTGTCTGCCCTATTTTGGATGAAGTGATAGGTGGATACAATTGTACAGTTTTTGCGTAAGTACTACCTAAGCAGGGATTAAGTGGCATGTCCACAAGGTTACATTTAGCCATTTGAAGCTGACACCTGCCACTGAAGGTGATTGTCAATTTTGTACATGTTTTTGACTAAATATTTTCTTTCTGTCATTTAGGTATGGCCAAACGGGAACAGGGAAGACTTTTACAATGGAAGGAGAAAGATCTCCAAATGAAGAATTTACATGGGAAGAGGTATAACACAACTTGTATCAGATCTGTCAATTAACTTCTTAAAAAAAAATGTTTTCAGTATTTGTGATTTGAATGGACTCTTTCAGGATCCTCTTGCTGGTATCATTCCCCGGACACTTCATCAGATATTTGAGAAGCTCTCTGAAAGTGGGACAGAGTTTTCTGTCAAGGTTTCCTTGCTGGAGATCTACAATGAAGAGTTGTTTGACCTGCTGAGCCCTTTTCCTGACGTCACTGAACGTCTTCAGTTGTTTGATGATCCACGTAACAAGGTACTAACCAGTCTCTTATGTACGTACCTAATGGGTTGAGTTACACGTGTCTGTCAACATGTCACTGCTGCCCCCCAAGGGGGGTGATTTTCTTAATCTAATGGTCATATTAAAACCTGCATTTGACGGTTAAATATAATTTCTGGGCCTCCCGGGTGGTGCAGTGGTTAAGGGTGCTGTGCTGCAGTGCCGGCTGTGCCACCAGAGACTCTGGGTTCGCGCCCAGGCTCTTTCTTAACTGGCCGCTACCAGGAGGTCCGTTGGGCGACACACAATTGGCCTAGCGTCGTCCGGGTTAGGGAGGGTTTGGCCGGTAGGGAAATCCTTGTCTCATCGTGCACCAGCGACTCCTGTGGCGGGCCGGGCGCAGTGCGTGCTAACCAAGGTGCAGTGTTTCCTCCGACACATTGGTGTGGCTGGCTTCCGGGTTGGATGGCACTGTGTTAAGAAGCAGTGCGGCTTGGTTGGGTTGTGTATTGGAGGACACATGACTTTCAACCTTCGTCTCTCCTGCTAGTTGTAGCGATGAGACAAGATAGTAGCTACTAAACAATTGGATACCATGAAATTGGGGAGAAAGGGGTAAAAATAAATATATATATATTTTAATTTTACCCCTTTTCCTCAATTTTGTGGTATCCAATTGTTTAGTAGCTACTATCTTGTCTCATCGCTACAACTCCCGGATATCTATATCTATCTATATAATTAATTTATGTCCTTCAGAGGGGTGTTATCATCAAGGGCCTGGAAGAAATCACAGTACACAACAAAAATGAGGTATACCAGATTTTGGAGCGTGGATCTGCCAAGAGGAAAACTGCCTCCACTCTCATGAATGCCTACTCCAGGTAAACCTGCATGTCTGACCAAATAAACTTGTCTCATACTAAACCACAAGGTGTAAATGTTTAGTTGAGTGTTTGTATTTATCTGCCCCTTTTTGTTTTTCAGCCGCTCTCACTCTGTGTTCTCCGTCACGATTCATATGAAGGAGATAACTGTTGATGGAGAGGAACTGGTCAAGATTGGAAAACTTAACTTGGTATGGTTAACTGGTATTACCTACAAATACATTGTCATGCACGCTTTACCAGTGACATACAAAGATGGATAGCACATTTGACCTGTATGTGCACCTGCTTGTGTTGCCATCAGGAATTCTACCTAACCTGACCCTCACCTTGTAGGTTGACCTTGCTGGCAGTGAGAACATTGGTCGGTCCGGGGCTGTGGACAAGCGGGCGCGTGAGGCTGGCAACATCAACCAGTCTTTGTTGACACTGGGCAGGGTGATCACTGCACTGGTGGAGAAGAGGCCCCATGTGCCCTACAGGGAGTCCAAACTCACCCGCATCCTCCAGGACTCATTGGGAGGCCGCACTAAGACTTCCATCATTGCCACAGTTTCACCAGCCTCCATCAACTTGGAGGTGCGTTTGTCTGGCTTTGTTAATTTCTCTTGGCACCAATGTCTAGATTGATATCTAATTTGATCAATACTCAACTTTTCGTTTCATGAAATCTCCAGGAAACTCTGAGCACACTGGATTATGCCAACAGGGCCAAGAACATCATGAACAAGCCTGAGGTGAACCAAAAGTTGACAAAGAGAACTCTTATCAAGGTATATAAGCACAGAACAAAACCTCTCAATTTGAGTATGCATGCTCTGTTTACTTTAAGCATGTGTATTTTATTTGTGGTATAACATCTGGACTGAAAATATTGAATTTCATCATCAGGAATACACAGAGGAAATTGAGCGTCTAAAACGGGATTTGGCTGCCACTCGTGACAAGAATGGAGTGTATCTGTCATCTGAGAACTATGAGTAAATGCCCATTTTTACAACACACAAGTTGTGTATGAATCAAATGTTTATTTCTAAAGTCTGAATCCTTCAAAAGGAGAAAGTATATTTCATTAATCCCCTTAGGAGCATGGCAGCTGCGATATCTTCCCAAGAGGATCACATAACTGAATACACAGAGAGGATTGCTGCAGTGGAGGAGGAACTGAAGAGTGTAAGCTTATTTAGAAAGTACTCATATTTTACTTCCTGTTTTTGGATAAGCAGCACCATGGTTACTGGCTCCACTTGACTCATCAAACATGTGTAACCATCCCTCCTCCCCAGGTTACAGAGCTGTTTGAGGATCGCAAGGAGAAGCTGGACAAGTGCACCAATGACCTAGACGAGAAGAACCAGAAGCTGCAGGAGACTCACAGGGACCTGCAGATGACCAAGCAGAAGCTCACTGAGGAAGAGTTTATAGTGTCCGAGCTGTCCACCACCGAGGAGAAACTGTACACCACTGCAGACAAGGTTAGGGTGACATCATTACGACCAGTTAGGACAATGTATAAGGGCTTCTACTAAATGACAAAAATTACACTTGAGTATGTACAGGATATTCAAAACTGTTTTAGTCTAAAGTTATGAGTTAATGTTATCCCAGTTGCTGACAACTGTTGACGAAAGCACCAAAGACGTGTCTGGCCTGCATGCGAAGCTGGAGAGGAAGAAAAAGGTTGAGGAGCACAACTCTGAGATCCGGATGAGTTTCGCAGACTGCATGGATGCTATGTTCAGCCAGATGCAGAAATCTGTAGAAGACCAGCACAGCAAGCACCAGGGCATGCTGGACACCTACAAAACCTCAGTTGGTGAGAATTTTGAAATGGTTCAGTACTTTGAGTGATATGAGCGCATCATAGAATTTGATATCCAATGTAGTCTTTTACTCTCCTCCCTCAGAGGGTCTTCTCGTAGTCAACGACAAAGCTTTCAAAGGAGCCATGGCTACTGTAGCCACGTCCTTCTGCAGCATCACAGACCTGGTTGCTGATGGCATGACCAAGTGTCAGGCTAAGATGATGGAGCAGGAGACGCTGTGTGTGGAGGCTAAAAACAGTCTGCACCAGGTTTTGGTAAGAAATGAAGCTGTCTCTATTGTCTGATCTTTTCTATTTTTTTGTTGCATGAATCTGTATGAATTGAGAGGTTGGAGAGGTTTCATGATAAATGCAATCCTGGGTTAACAGGAGGAGCATAAGCTGGAGCTTGAGGAGGTCCTGGTGGCCCAGGTGTTGCCTGGTCTGAGTGCTGTCATGGCCATGAATGACAGCCTGAGGAAGACACTGGAGACCCACCATGCCCTGGCAGCTAAGGTAAGGGAAGCTGGCTGAAATAATGCACAATACTGTTCTCAAAATACTTTTGAGTATACATGATGGACAACTTCGTGAATGTATTCCTTTTCTCCAGATGGAGTCCATGAAGGTGGAGACTACGTCGTTCTTCAGCGGCCATGCCCAGGACCTGGCTACCCTGAGGGAGACTGCAACAGAAGGTCTCGGCTCCCTAAAGACTGAGCACGACAACCTGAAGGAACAGATCAGCAGAGCAGACAAGGAGCACCAGACGGTACGGCCTGGGATCTGCTTGTGGTTGTGTAGTCTAAAGCAGGGTTGTCAAACCTATGGCTTGTAGGCCATGGGAAAATATTGATATAGTTTAAAATGACTAAAATGTAATCGAAACTGTCAAAATAATGGACCAACGTTCAGTTTCTTCACTGTGTCCAGTTCGCTAATCATCATCACAAATGAAACTTAGACGGTGAGAGAGCATGAAATTACAAAAACGATGGACTGTTGTTTTGGGCAAATGTTGACAGCAGTGTTTCAATGTGGCCCCTGGGACTAAATTTGTCTGACACCCCTAGTTTAAAGTGTTCTCTTATCATCCTCTCACTTATCTTGTTTTCTTTTTCAGATCATTGCAAAGTAATACTACACCTTGAGATTCACAATAGTGTTGCTCTTGCAGTGGTGTCTACTCTGCTTTGATGCCATTGATCCAGTCCCTGTTCAACATCTAAATGTTGATGAAAACCCCTGTCATTCTCACTATCAAGGCTGTATGGTCAACAAGTGTGCTATTCTATCTGACCTTGTGGCATCCCTTCTGTTTCTGATCGTACAGGGCATGACCCAGGTGATCCAGTGTCTGCAGAACCAGCTCAACCTCCTGGCCATGGAGACCCAGAATAACTATGCCGGCCTGATGAATGCCTCCGACGCCCTGCAGGTCCCTATTCAGTCCCTTCAGCAGACCCTTCAAACGTAAGTGCTACTGGGCTGTCTTAACTGGGCCATTGACATGTCTAATGATTTCTGTCCATAGTGTGGGCTTTGTTTATTTGAATCTGCATATTTTTCACCTGATATATTTGCTAGGGCAGAGCCACTAACTTTGCTGCCTTTCTCCAGGAGATGCAGTGTGTCTGAGAACCAGACCGCCACCCAAAAGGAACGTCTAGAGTCTACCACTGCCAGCTTGATCTCTGAGGTCCAACAGACTGCCCAGGAGGCCATGCGCACAGTGGACGAGTCTTCCGGCTACTGCAGCCACCTGCACAGCTCTCTGACCCAGCTAGGTGAGAAGAGTCTGCAGTGGTGTGCCTCTACCGAGGATGGCATTGACTCCCAGGCCCAGGCTCAGCTCACACTGATCAGAGACCAAACCGCCTCTGCTCAGACCCTGCTAACGGTAAACTATACACTAGTTAGGCAGTTTTACCTCAAACAGATACTTGTTGGTGTATGAAATGGAGTACTATGTATTTTTTTAGCCCTTGACAGTTTTTCTTGCACTGCAATTTTTGTTTTGCAAAATTAGTTAGCTTTCAAATTCCTGTGCAGCTTCTTACATGTCTGTAATCATTATGACTGAAATCTCAACCTGTGTTTCTCTGGTGTGATTCAGAGAGTGGAGCAGAGCTGTGAGGAGAGAGTCCAGGAAGTGAGTGGGCAGCTGAAGCAGCAGCAGGAGATGGTGAAGGAGGGTCTGGGGTCCATGAAGGAGCAGACGTCACTGGACCAGAACACCCTGGAACACCACCAGACGGAACTCAAGGCTCAATTGGAGGATGGCCTGGCCCGTGTCCACAGCTTCCTCAGCGATGAACTCCTACAGGATGTTCCAACTGGTGAGCCTGACATGGATGTAATGTTAATCTGGCTTTTTTATTTTCTACATATTTGTCTGATTCACTGACCTGTCATGTTTCCTTCAATTTGTTCTGGTAGGTGCAACTCCTCGGAGAAGGGAATTTGTGTACCCTCGTCTCTTGGCCAAGTCGAAGAGCAGAGCAGAACTGCTGGAGAACCTCTGCCACAAGCAGGAGGAGCTGCAGACGGCCCTGTTCCAGTGTGACGCATTGGAGGAGGAGAAGCAGGTTGATCAGGTACACTTCAGAAAATTAGAGGCCAGTATTTCCTGGTTGGTTCATGTGGGTTTGGGGCTGTATGGCAGATTACATTGACATGATTACATGAAGTCAACTGTACAGACTATTAACTTCGACTGATCTTGACTGTTCAGCATGTATGACATGTAATGACAATGAAAAGGGTGACTTTCAGAGAGTAGAAAGTAGCTTTAACCTGACTGTTGCCATAGGACTCTCTGGAGGATGAGGTGAGCGGCTATGGCTACGTCACTGAGCCGCCTTACATAGACGAAAACCTCATGTGCTACGAGAGCGGGAGAGTGCCGTTCTTCAAGGTAAGATTACTTTGGTGTTTCTGTTTGGTTAAGTACTGTCATCTCTCATTTCCAGCTATAGATGGCATTGTTTGATTGTAATGTTCTCTTTCCTTTCAGCAAAAGAAGGCCGGCAAGAAAGACAAATCTGTTAATCGTTCCAAGATGGTAGATAATGATACTCAGGCAACGCCGGTCAGGTCAAAGTTACCACTCAGGTGTCAGAACTAGTTCTAGATTTTCAACATTTCTAGCCCCTCTATGAGTTTCACGGTTGATGTTATGCTCCATCTGCTCCGTTATCCACCACAAATCAGTCAATGTCCAAAAAGGGTAGAACCAGCTCACCTGCTTTTACACCATGATTTAACCATTAGATGTTCAGTGTTTATTTAGTTTTTTTTTTAGCCTGCAATATGGACCTGACCAAAGTCCAATAGAAATGTCATAGATCTGTCATTCAAAATGAAAGCAAGTCAAAAGTGCTAGATCTGTTCTATGCTACCTGTTTTTTTTTTGGGGGGGGGTTGATTTTGTACACCAGCTTCAAACTGAAAATACTATTTTTGGTTATTGAAATATATTTCACAGTGGTTTAGATGGTACAATGATTCTGTACACTATACATTGCTTGTTTTGTCGTAAACTGAAAGGAGGTAAACTAAGAATTTTAGCAACTAGGAAATGGCAGATTTCTGCATACTGCGCCTTTTTTAAAGGAGTAGTTTCACCATATTAAAACAAGTGATTCACGTAAAAGGGGATGACCTTCAAATCAGGGACTTTTTTTCAATACCTTAATGTATAAGTAATTACATTCAGAAATGACTTTCAAAGCAACAATAAATAAGGCTTTCTAAAGGTGGTAAACATGAGATGTTGGTTAAAATGTCCTTTGTATACTGACTTCTAGGGAGATGCTAAAGTGCCAATAATCAGCATTATTGATATTTATTCATATAAAATCTTGTGTTCTATATTAAAGGCACTTCATTCTAATATAACATGCTTTTAAAATGAGGATTTGTGCACAATTTTTACTTAAAACAAAGGGGTGCAAAGTTATTTGTGGAACTGCCCTTTTCTGTAATTTTACTATTGGTTCAAACCTTCGATTTGATTAAAGTTTTGACAAATGTAAACGTGTCATTTTGTCACTCACGGTGTTGGCGTAAAAACATGTTCAATTAAACATATTGGCTCGACTCTAGGTTGTGCCTTTAGATTTCGAGAAAATCCGCAAATAAGGAAGAATGTTTCACTTCTCTTTGACGTTTCTAAACCCAAACATCGGCCAGGTCTGCTTCGTAAACGTTCCCGGAAGTGTCAAGATGTTGCGCCTTTGGGTTTAGAAACTGGTGTAACTACACCCAGATAGTAGGGTGGCCATTTCTGAGTCCTAGTTCCGACTAATATAGCTGCGTTTTTCAGACATGTGCTTTGATTTGGCGCGTTTGTTTAGCATCGCCTGTATAGGCGGAATTAGCTTATTTTAGAGTGACGCTCCAACCCTGTTCCTGGAGTTACCCTCCTGTAGGTTTTCGCTCCAACCCCAGTTGTAACTAACCTGATTTAGTTTATCAACCAGCAAATTATTAGAAGAATTGTTAGATTAGGATTGGAATGAATATACAGAACGGTAGCTCTCCAGGAACAAGGTTGGAGAAACCTGTTTTAGACCATTCAATTTAGTCCTGAAGTTAAATCTCCAGCCAACCGTATGCGCTTCCCCCCCCCCTTTTTTGTCTTCTGTTTTGGTTCCCCAGTCTCCTTGAACAATCAGCTTTCCTAGATAAATTCGATAGCAATCCACGTCTGCGAAAAGTTTGCTTAGTTCGACCCTCCGTTTGATCGTATCAGTCAGTAGCAGATGGTGTTGATTCTTGTGTTGCTACAGGTTTGTTTTATGAACGTCCCTTGCTTTGGATAAAAGCATCTGCTAAATGGCATTATTACTAGGTAAGTATGTATAATAACATAATGCCACCCTCATATAGAAGCCACTCCAACTAGCTAATTTATTACCTTCACCTTGCTTTATAACTAGCTAGCTATTTTTTGTTCCTTTGAACAATTTACATATACTAAGTAGGGAAAGCCAGATAGTAGTATATCCGTTGCTGCTAATGTTATTCTGCCAGACAATGAAATCCCAGAAGCTTTGATTTCTTGTTGAATCTTAGCTAACTAGTTAACTCTCCAGTCATTTGCATAAGCAGTAAAGCTGCAGTAAAGCTACAGCACAGTCTGCACGATTTCCCGCTATTCAATGGCCATTTCAATTAATTATACTAATTCATTTTTGAAGAATATAACTCATCCTAACTTAGCCCAATATGTACTCCTAATGAACCTACCATTACTCCTTATTGGCCCAAGGACCTTACAGTGCCTTCAAAGTATTCACACCCCTTTACATTTTGTTACAGCCTGAATTTAAAATTGATAATTTCTGTCACTGATCTACACACTCAATGTCAATGTAAAGTGGAATTTTGTTTGTAGAACAATTTTAGAAATGCATTTGCAAGAATAAAAAGCTGAAATGTCTTTAGTCAACACGTATTCACGTATAAATTTGCATCCTGTAGCTCTAACTCCAAAAAGTTCTGGGACACTAAAGTCCATGGAGAACAAGAGCACCTCCTCCCAGCTGCCCACTGCACTGAGGCTAGGTAACGTGGGCATCACCGATAAATCCGTGATAATCGAAAACTTCAAGCATTTCTCAACGGCTGGCCATGCCTTCCTCCTGGCTACTCCAACCTCGGCCAACAGCTCCGCCCCCCCCCCCCCCCCCAAAACCTGGACCCGTACAAATCAGCTGGGCTTGACAATCTGGACCCTCTATTTCTGAAACTATCTGCCGCCATTGTCGCAACTCCTATTACCAGCCTGTTCAACCTCTTTCATATCATCTGAGATCCCCAAGGACTGGAAAGCTGCCGCAGTCATCCCCCTCTTCAAAGGGGGAGACACCCTGGACCCAAACTGTTACAGACCTATATCCATCCTGCCCTGCCTATCTAAGGTCTTCGAAAGCCAAGTCAACAAATAGGTCACTGACCATCTCGAATCTCACCGTATCTTCTACGCTGTACAATCTGGTTTCCGAGCCGGTCATGGGTGCACCTCAGCCACGCTCAAGGTTACTAAACGATATCATAACCGCCATCGATAAAAGACAGTACTGTGCAGCCGTCTTCATCGACCTGGCCAAGGCTTTCGACTCTGTCAATCACCATATTCTTATCGGCAGACTCCGTAGCCTCGGTTTTTCTAATGACTGCCTTGCCTGGTTCACCAACTACTTTGCAGACAGAGTTCAGTGTGTCAAATCGGAGGGCATGTTGTCCGGTCCTCTGGCAATCTATGGGGGTGCCACAGGGTTCAATTCTCGGGCCGACTATTTTCTCTGTATATATCAATGATGTTGCTCTTGCTGCGGGCGATTCCCTGATCCACCTCTATGCAGACGACACCATTCTGTATACTTCCGGCCCTTCCTTGGACACTTTGCTATCTAACCTCCAAACAAGCTTCCACGCCATACAATACTCCTTCCGTGGCCTCCAACTGCTCTTAAAAGCTAGTAAAACCAAATGCATGCTTTTCAACCGTTCGCTGCCTGCACCCGCAGCATCACCACCCTGGATGGTTCCGACCTAGAATATGTGGACATCCATAAGTACCTAGGTGTCTGGCTAGACTGTAAACTCTGCTTCCAGACTCGTATCAAACATCTCCAATCTAAAATCAAATCAAGAGTCGGCTTTCTATTCCGCAACAAAGCCTCCTTCACTCACGCCGCCAAACTTACCCTAGTAAAACTGACTATCCTACCGATCCTCGACTTCGGCGATGTCATTTACAAAATAGCTTCCAATACTCTACTCAGCAAACTGGATGCAGTTTATCACAGTGCCATCCGTATGGTTACTAAAGCACCTTATACCACCCACTGCGACCTGTATGCTCTAGTCGGCTGGCCCTCGCTACATATTCGACGCCAGACCCACTGGCTCCAGGTAATCTACAAGTTCATGCTAGGTAAAGCTCCGCCTTATCTCAGTTCACTGGTCACGATGGCAACACCCATCCGTAGCACGCGCTCCAGCAGGTTTATCTCACTGATCATCCCTAAAGCCAACACCTCATTTGGCCGCCTTTCGTTCCAGTTCTCTGCTGCCTGTGACTGGAACGAATTGCAAAAATCGCTGAAGTTGGAGACTTTCATCTCCCTCACCAACTTCACAAACATCTGCTATCTGAGCAGCTAACCGATCGCTGCAGCTGTACATAGTTTATCGGTAATTAGCCCACCCAATTTACCTACCTCATCCCCATACTGTTTATGTATTTACTTTTCTGCTCTTTTGCACACCAGTATCTCTACCTGTACATGGCCATCTGTTCATTTATCACTCCAGTGTTAATCTGCAAAATTGTAATTAATCGCCTACCTCCTGCCTTTTGCACACAATGTATATAGACTCTTTTTTTTCCTATGGTGTTATTGACTTGTTAATAGTTTACTCCATGTGTAACTGTTGCTGTCTGTTCACACTGCTATGCTTTATCTTGGCCAGGTTGCAGTTGTAAATGAGAACTTGTTCTCAACTAACATACCTGGTTAAATAAAGGTAAAATAAAAATAAATTCAATCTCTTTATGGGAAGCCTAAATAAGTTCAGGAGTAAAAAATGTGCTTAACAAATCACAAAAGTTGCACGGACTCATTCCGGGTCCAATAATAGTGGTTAACATACTTTTTGAATAACTACCTCTCTGTACCCCACACATACAGATAATTGTAAGGTCCCTCAATCGCGTAGTGAATTTCAACCACAAAGACTAGGGAGGTTTCACAAAGAAAGGCACTGATTGGTAGATGCGTAAAAAAAAAAAGCAGACTGAATATTTCTGAGCATGGTGAAGTTATTAATTAGGCTTTGGATGGTGTATTAATCATTGGTGGAAAAAGTATCCTTGTCAGTGCAGCTTGGTTGGGTTGTGTTTCGGACGACGCATGGCTTTCGACCTTCGTATCTCCCGAGCCCGTACGGCAGTTGTAGCCATGAGACAAGATAGTAACTACTAATAATTGGATACCACGAAAAGGGGGTAAAAATACAACTTTTTAAAAAATGCTACTAAATGTCTAAAAATATTTGGTTTAAAATATACTTAAGTATCAGCTCCAGAGTGGCGCAGCAGTGCTAGATGTGTCACTACAGACCCTGGTTCGATCCTGGTCTGTATCACAACCAGCCGTGATTGGGAGTCCCATAGGGCAGCGCACAATTGGCCAAGTGTCATCTGTTTTAGGGTTTTGCTGGGGTAGGCCATCATTGTAAATAAGAATTTGTTCTTAACTGACTTGCCTAGTTCAATAAAGGTAAAATAAATAAAAATGTTTATGTAATTGCTCAAATATACTCGAGCACTATTTAATTGTTTTAAAAAAACGTATCTATTTACAGATAGCCAGGGGTACACTTCAAAACTCCTACATAATTAACAAACAAGTCATGTGTCTGGATAAGAGCGTCTGCTAAATGACTTAAATGTAAATGTAATGTGTTTAGTGAGTCCGCCAGATCAGAGGCAGTAGAGATGACCAGGGAATTTATCTTGATAAGCATTCAAAATGTAACAAGTATTTTTGGGTGTCAGGGAAATTGTATGTAGTGAGAAGTACATTATTTTCTTTCGGAATGTATTGAAGTAAAAGTAGTCAAAAATATAAATACTAAAGTACAGAAAACTAATTGAGTAGTACTTTAAAGTATTTTTACTTAAGTACTTTACACCCTACTTAAGTACTTTACATCCTTCCTAACTCAGTTGCTGGAGAGGAAGAAACTGCTCAGGGATTTCACCATGAGGCCAATGGTGATTTTAAAACAGTTAGAGTTTAATGGTTGTGATATGAGAGAACTGAGGATGGATCAACAACATTGTAGTTACTTTACAATACTAACCTACAAAGAAATAAGCTTGTACAGAGTTATAACAATATTCCAAAACATGCATTCTGTTTGCAACGGCACTTTCTTAATACTGCAAAAAAAGGGCATTAACTTTTTGTCCTGAATCCAACAAAACACATCCCTGAGTACCACTCTTCATATTTTGGTTGTGGCTGCATCATGTTATGGGTATTCTTGTCATCAGCAATACACGGAATACAGCTACAAAAACCTGGTACAGTCTGCTTTCCAACAGACACGGGGAGATTAATTCACCTTTCAACAGGACAATAACCTAAAACACAAGGCCAAATCTACACTGGAGTTGCGTACCAATACGACACTGAATGTTCCCGAGTGGTCTAGTTACAGTTTTGACTTAAATTGGCTTGAAAATCTATGACAAGGCTTCAAAATGGCAGTCTTCCAATGATCAATGATTAACTTGACAGTGCTTGAATAATTTTTAAAATAATAATGGGCAAATATTATACAATCCAAGTGTGCAAGGCTCTAAGAGACTTACCCCCAAAAGACTCACAGCTGTAATCGCCTCCAAAGGTGCTTCTACAAAGTATTGACTCGGGTGTGAATAGTTTTGTTATTTAGACTTCTATATTTAATTTTACAATACATTTGTACAAACTTCTAAAACATGTTTTCACTTTCATTATGCAGTATTGTGTGTAGATGGGTGAGAGAAAATATAGTTTAATCCATTTTGAATTCAGGCTGTAACACAACAAAATGTGTAATAAGTCAAGGGGTATGAATACTTTCTAAAGCATTGTATATTATTTTCAGGTATACTGGCTCTGGCAGCCAAAACAGCAAAGTACTCCATCTAAACGAATCAATTCTCAATTGCAACAGATTCATAAAGCCCTTTTACTTTCATATCCCATCAAAATAATTTCACAAATGCAAAATACACACTTACTGTCCACTGTTTCAACCGGCTTTATCACAGTTACAGCCGACAGTTTTCAGTGACAACACGTTTCTGGCGGCTTGATTCCGCTACACGCAGGTGTTCGGAGCATTCTAGATGGCTAATTAGCACAAGTGGTTCCTCTGTCTTCAGTCTGTCTTTTGTAAGCATGCACTGTAACATGGAGATATGGCCGCGAGGGAACACTAACCCTATAAAGTTGTGTATCAGTTTAACCGTATGTATTAAAAAAAAAGATTTCTCGCTGATATGAAAGACGAGGTCTTTATGTTTCCAAAACCGTGCCGCAAGTGATGCATGTCAATGTTCAGGCCGAGCCTATGGGGCTCTTAACAAAACTCCCCCGTACAGAAGACGCCTTTGTCCAATGACTCTTATGTGTGATTTAATGGAATTGCTAGTCATGACTCATGATCAAGGGCTGATCCTATCAAAACCCCAACTCTAAGATTGTAGTTTGTTTTTGTTGTCAATCTAAGTGTTTGTAAACAAACAATGTGCGCTGTGGATCTAAAATGTTTTTAAAACCACCATGCCAAATTCATAGACTGTCAGTCTGTTCAAAGGATTTGAGCCCATCCCTTAGTTAACCCCACAAAGTGGCAGCTCAAGCTGTCGAATTGCTGAATATGTGAAAGGTAAATGCAAGCACCAGATAACTAAATACCAGTGATGGATAGATCACTTGGCTAGATAGGCCTGTATTACTTGCTTGACACTCAGCTTGGTTTTGTTTTCCAGGTGTGTATGGCATGCCAGTGCATGCTCATTGCTTGTGTTGGAGCTGTACCAGAATACCACATTGAACAAGGTGACTACACCAACCATGAGGAGCTCATCAAACGCGTTACATTTACAGAGGACATCAACTCTATCGTGACGGAGGTGAGAGAGGCCACTGCTCATGATTCAATGGGAACTGTGCTGTGCTTGAGAATGTAGTGTCATTCACACTTGTATGGAATTGAACATATTTCCAAATACTCTAGACGCTGGAAAATATATGAATGACATCTTCCAGTCTCTGTCCTTCCTTTCTCTTAGTGGTTCCTTATAAACCAACAGGCTTACGAGGTCAGTTGTGCAAGCTCTTTGTTCTTCGCTGGGGTCTTGGTTGGTAATGTTTGTTTGGACCCCTCTCTGACAAGATTGAAAGGAAACCAGTCTTCCTAACAGGTGAGGAGAATGAAGCTCACAACTTCACATATTATGATCATAATCCATATCCTATGAAGTAGTTGACAGGCTAATATGATGTAGTCTGCTTTTCAGCCCAGCTAATAGTAAAAATCTCAGAGATATGGTTAGGCCTCATCATTCATCATAAAAATAAAAAACCAATTGGCCGTAGACTGCTAGTGCATTGATAATATGCTCTTTTACTGACTTTCTGTTTGATTGACCCACTGTTTCTCTCTCTCTGCTTCTCTCTCGGCCTCTCTCTCTCCCAGCTCTGTTCTTCGATGTTTTGTTTTGGTTATGCCACAGCCTTTGCTCCCAGCTATGAAGCGTTTGCGTTGTCCTGCCTGCTAATGGGTCAAATGAATGGGGGAATGTCCCTCGTCTTTTTCGTGCTTACTCAGGAGTATGTGGGCAAGGCCTACTGGGCCATGACAGGTACAAATAATCATCATGACACTGACAGATGTTTGTCAGACACAGCTACAGTAACTGAGGAAGGTGGGACTAGGATTCGACAAAAGGGTAAATTGTAGTCGAGAAGAGTCCGTGGGAACAAAGGGAAATAAGATGGTGGTCTGGCACTATTGGGAAGTATTTTGTCCCAACTATTTCAATGTAGTTTTTGGTGTTTGTGTTTTTCAGGGACCTTGCTTATATGACCTTTGCATTAAAGGCTTGACTGACACCTTTCCCAATACATTTGACCCCATATGTGAGACTGCATTTTGCTGATAGAACAAATGGCAAGATGCCCTTTTTGTCACCTGTCTTTGTCTTGTTCCTGTTTTTGGGGCTGAGGCAGGACTCTCCCGCAGTCTTCCCCGCTGGCTCTATTCCCGTGATTACACGGAGCAGGCGGAGGAGGTTCTGCACTACATGGCCGTGCGGATTGGGAAGGGCAACGCCACAGCCAAAGTGAAGCTCCGCAGGTGTCCTGGCTTCGTCAAGATGTAACTAGGACAACGATGGCCCTGGTGCTCCGCTGGAGGACCGTGGTGTCATGTATGTCTGGTGAGCATACAGACCATAACCTGAACCACTGGGAAACCACAAAGGGACTCGCTTTTTACCATGTCATTAACATGCACATGGACAGTGTCAACAGCTCACAATGATGCTTTTCAGTTCAGTATACATCGTTTTAAAGACCTTTCACACTGAAGACGGCAAGCAAACACGAATGACCATAAATTGACGCTGTCTCGGGGTGTGCT
The DNA here is from genome assembly GCF_021184085.1 of Oncorhynchus gorbuscha. NCBI lineage: Eukaryota > Metazoa > Chordata > Actinopteri > Salmoniformes > Salmonidae > Oncorhynchus > Oncorhynchus gorbuscha. Next base: position 11,340,844 of record NC_060180.1, on the reverse strand, counting down.
CTCGGTATTCCTGCAGCCTGGTGTACAATGGGCTCATCATGAATGCCAGTGAGGACGATGGGAACCGCTACTTCAGTGTTGCCATGTATGGATTGGTGGAGCTCCCGGCCTACCCTCTCTGTATCTATTTCATAAACAAGCAGTGGTAAGATTCTCGCCACCTGTCATGATATCCTATTAATTAAAGTGTGTCAGTGGTGCACTGAATAAATGTCTTGTTTTGTGGTTAAAACAAAAAGTTGAATTGTAATAGTTTCACAAGACTGTTATTCTCATCACACCTGTGCTAGACAGTAAGAATGTATGCTTGTTTTTAGGTCTGGGAGAAGGAAAACATGGCTAGCTTTCTGGGGTTATATCTATGCACTATGTTAATCCCAGTAAATGCTGGTAAGGGCAGTCTGACAGAATATATTAGATACATTTTTATTCATAATGTGTTTTTTAAGAAGCTTTGTTACCCTGTCTTTATTAATTAGGGACTGTGTTCAATGCTTCCTCTTTAGATTTTTTTTTAGGAAAGCTGTTGGTCAGTGTGCGTCTACACTACTGAACTGTAACCCACTGTTATGAGGTGAGTGCAGTGCAGACAGAGCCCACTAACAGATCCCACAAAATTACTTTTATATAGTACAGTAGAGGGCGCTGTTTTTTACATTTTGGCTTCAATGAACTTCTGCATTTCAAGTTCTCGAAATGCAATATGTTTTTGTACAGTATGTTGAAGAGGTACTTAAGAAAACGTTCTGTGCTTTTTCTTGATGTCAGGAACGCTGGTCTTGGGGTCTGCTCAATGTCCTGCTGAGTTGGAGGTATCCTGGACCTTTTTTGCCCTCTACGGTACGTCGGCAGAATAGAATTAATATGATGGATAAAGAAATCATCAGGATTGTAGTTTATCAAGTACAAGGGCCACTTTGGGCTTTCTGTAAGTGTTCAACTTGTGGTATATAGAAGTTTTGTTTTGCCTTCTGTCAGGTTGTATGGTATTCACTTGAGCCCCTGAAGCTCATGCTGCACTTGGTTTGCGGGCAGTAGATAGCCTAGCGGTTAAGAGCGTAGGGACAGTAACCGACAGGTCTCCGGTTCGAATCCCCGAACCATATTGGGTTAGTTACGCCCTAGTCTCGCATGCCGGGCTTCTCACGTAGTTTGAAGACCTGGGGTAGTTCTCCTCAGGAAGAAGATAAAAAAGAGTGGAGTATGGCAGGGCTTGCCACACAAAACCAATCACATATTTTGTATCGGTGGAGCACCGAACAGGGTTTGTGTTTCTGAAATGTTTTATGATTTTCAACAGGCTAGCAAGCATAAGATGCAAAACTAGGAAAAGAGACACGGGCAAAATCAAGAGAAGAACAAAGACGAAAAAAAAGGAAATGCCTCTCCTGAGGGGGAATGTAATTTCTACTCAGAGCCAATCAAATACAAGCGCTGAAAACAATACTGAAGTTCTCCAGAATTCCAATAGTCGAGACGGTACGAGAAGGATGGTCATGCATGACTAGTTACGCCCTATCCAAATGTACATTTACAATGCTCTTAAAAAGGACAATGCTTAACATTCTGTATCTTGGGGGGTTGGTTTGTGTTCCCTTTTACAGACACTTTGTTTGAAGAGGACCAATTGAAAACGAGCCACAAACTAAATCAGTGACTATGAACGAGAAAACAATCTGACGAGAGGAACTATCGAAGCCTGTTCACACACGAGTGCTTTCTCACATCAAATCAGATGTCCTCTTATTTCCATGGTGAAGCAAGGACAGGACTAGCTACATGCCCGTGATGGATGGTGGACCATTTTACAGGGAACAGCACACATGTTTTGAATCTTTTCATGTTATTTTGTTTCTGTGTGGGGGTTGTGTGATACGTTTTGTACTGTACAATGAAATGTGAAGTGCCTTCTAAAATGGCTGTTTAGCAATGTAGATAATGTCAAATGGGATTATAAAGCAACAATTAATCATGTGATATCAAATGGAAGAGAATTACAATTACTGTCAAAGGTTCTCAGTTTCTAACAATTTGAAGCCTGTAGTTTAAATGGTTTGTTTCATGATGTTGGGTGATTAGGCCTGGCTCGCAGTCAGAGTTTCAATTCATCCCAAAGGTGTTCGATGGGGTTGAGGTCAGGGCTCTGTGCAGGTCAGTCAAGTTCTTCCACACCGATCTCGACAAACCATTTCAGTATAGACCTCGCTTTGTGCACAGGGGGCATTGTCATGCTGGAGCAGGAAAGGGCCTGCCCCAAACTGTTGCAACAAAGTTGGAAGCACAGAATTGTCTAGAATGTGATTGTATGCTGTAGCTGCTGCTATTTGCATTGAGAATACAGATTATGTAGTAAGTGTGTATATATATTTTCACACAGGCAGCCCAATTCTGGTCTTTTGAACAATAACATCAGATCTTTTTCAGAGCTGATCTGATTGGTCAAAACACCAATTAGTGGGGAAAAATATTGGAATTGGCTGCCTGTCTAAACACAGCGAAAATGTGAATGGTTTGTGCAGTATTCTAATCCCCCCCCCCCAAGTCTTTGGTTTACGTTGTGCTCCAAGGTGATGCCAGAGCTATAATTGTGATTGTTAACATGACAGCAAGTAGTACAGTGGTGTAATACGGGTAACTGCCAAAATATAGGGAACACCAACATAAAATGTCTTCATGGGCCACCAAGGGCCAGAACATCTTCAAAACACCAGTACAGGTGTCTGGAACTCAATTGGAGGGATGCGACATCGTTCTTCCATGATAAATTCTATCATCTAGTGTTTTGTTAATGATGGTGGAAAACGCTGTCTCATGTGCCGCTCCAGAATCTCCCATTGGGATGGTATATGGTTTACATCGTTTTCATGCTCATCTGACCACTCGCGCCCTGTGGATGGGGTCATTGCCAACCTATTGGGGCCTAGCCATGGTAGCCAAAATAATGGCCTGCCCAGCGTTTATATACAGTACATGACCCTAAGCATGAGGGGATGTTAATTATCTTCGGAACCACACTTGTGTGGAAGCACCTGCTTTCTATATACTTTGTATCCTTCATGTACTCGTGTTTCCATTCATTTGGAAGTTACCTATATATTTATGAGAATGACTTGAACATGATCATAAATTACACAAACCTGCACAGTGTTTATGCCCTTCAAATTTACGCAGTGAAATGTATCTTCTATTAAAGCAAAATGTGTTACACTGTAACAGGGTGTATTGTAATGTTAATGGTCACTAATGTATTATTTTTTTATTTTGAGGGGGGGGGGGCATTGTAATGTTTTATAGCTATATAAATGATGCTGAATAAAAGTGAAATATTGATACCAGAGGGCGCTCTAGTAACAGTCACTGCTATTGTCAGGGGTTTGTGTCACCATTGACGCAGACAGGAGAGGCCCAGTTCAACCATATTGCCCAGAAGCTGTCTCATCAAAGACTGAGAAGTAACCGCATAATGCTTTTCCCCATCATTTATAATTATGCCTTATGGCAGAGTTGGCCCATACCACCGGTTCAACAAGTAGTTGGAGCGAGTTGAAGAGTTTAAACTGTAATCTTTGTTTTCATTATATACGTCTGACACTGTGCTTGCCAGCACAGAAATCCCCTTTTGAAGTAAATAAACAGTCTTCAACAAAAGTGTGTTGGAAATGTCTTGAATATACTGTATATAGAATGATTATAAATGACGGGAGGTCAGCTTAATATCAAGCTCACAACCACAAAGGTTGGATTCACTTCAATTTTAAGAGTGTACATCCTAATGCAAGCTCAAGTGCTTATTCTACTTACATAAAGTAACTCTTGTGGTCTGCTACCATCATTATTTTATGATTGAGCTTGAGGTTACTGCCCACCACTGATTTGAGGTCATGGAATTGCTGCACCTCACACTGAACAGCATATTGTGTGACAAATAGATTTGTCACACAATTGCTCTTGCTGCAGCATATTTTTGTGGGTGGGTGAAAGAACGCAAAGCAGAGAGGTAGATAGCACACATGATGTGGCTGGGTGAGGTTACTTCCATTCCCTGTCTAATTAGAAGCCAATTTAAAGGCATGTCAGATGATTCAGCTGAATGGTTGTATAAACTAAATAACAAACTGGAAAGTCTGAAGCCGCAAGGTGATTTCATTATTCAAACTGGCACTGGAGACTGGGTAAACACACAAAATATTGTTCACACACTTGCCCACATACACACTCATACAAAAATAAAAAGTTAAGGAACTGGTCAGATAACTAACCCAAACCCCAAATACCCCAAATACTGTATCTTGATATTTATAGTTACAGTGGATTTGGAAAGTATTCTGACCCCTTAACTTTTTCCATACATTACAGCCTTATTCTAAAATGGATTAAAAGTTTTTTTCCCTCATCAATCAACACACATAGCCCATAACAACAAAGCTATAACAGGTTTTTTTAAAAGTTTTGCAAATGTATTAAAAATAGAAAACTGAAATATCAAATGTACATAACTATTCAGACCAATTACTCAGTACTTTGTTGAAGCGTCGCTACACAGCTATTTTCAGGTATCTTCAGAGATGTTAGATCGGGATCAAGTTCGGGCTCTGGCTGGGCCACTCAAGGACATTCAGAGACTTGTCCCGAAGCCTTTCCTGCATTGTCTTGGCTGTATGCTTAGGGTCGTTGTCCTGTTGGAAGGTGAAGCTTGGCCCCAGTCTGAGTTTATAAACTGGTTATCAGCGCTCTGGTGCAGGTTTTCATCAAGGATCTCTGTGTGCTTTGCTCCGTTCATCTTTGCCTCGATCCTGACTAGTCTCACAGTCCCTGGCGCTGAAAAACATCCCCACAGCATGATGCTGCCACCACCATGCTTCACCGTATGGATGGCACCAAGTTTCCTCTGGATGTGAAGCTTGGCATTCAGGCCAAAGAGTTCAATCTTGGTTTCATCAGACCAGAGAATATTGTTTCTCATGGTCTGAGAGTCTTTTAGGTGCCTTTTGGCAGACTCCAAGTGGGCTGTCATGTGTCTTTTACTGAGGAGTGGGTTCTGTCTGGCCACTATCATAAAGTCCTGATTGGTGGAGTGCTGCAAGATGGTTGTCATTCTGGAATGTTCTCCCATCTCCACAGAGGAACTCTGAAGTTCTGTCAGAGTCAGCATCGGGTTTTGGTCACCTCCCTGACCTAGACCCTTCAATTTCGAGTCTCATAGTAAAGGGTCTGAATACTTATGTAAATAACGTATTTATGTTTCTTATTTTTTGATACATTTGCAAACATTTCTAAAAACCTGTTTTCTCTTTGTCATTATGGAGTATTAGAATAAGGCTGTAACGTAACAGTCAAGGGTTCTGAATACTGCCTCCAGTCATCTCCATTAATTTGATGAGGCATAAGGAGGGTAATGGAAGTGTGGTTATGGGTTTGAGTGGGTGTGGGAGCACTGAGCTTGTGGCCAGGTGAGTAATGTCGACACTGACCCACTGCTGAACTTTCCAGGAACAACGCTGTCAGATCTCTAGAGAGAGTGTGTGTGGCGGTGGGAGTGCAGGGGTTGGAGTGTGTGCGTGTTCTTGAGAGCATGCAGGAGAGTGTGTATTTGTGCTTGTGGTAGCCTATTGTGTGGGTTGTTAACAGTAAATGTGCTTTAACTAGTCCATATTTATGTGTTTATTTAAGCAATTTTGTCATACCAGTCGTATACGGTCTGATATACCACGGCTGTCAGCCAATCAGCATTCAGGGCTCAAACCACACAGTGTATAATTAAGATTTTATCAGTGTTACAATTTTTATTAATGTTAATAGTCTTTTACCCACAAAATTATCCAAGTAAAATGCTAATAGTAGCACACTGATTGTTTTGTGTGCTTTATGGTCAACTCAAGAACAATCTAACAGCCAGTATAGTATTTTCTACTGGTTCCTTGTTATCTTTTCTCAGACAATAAGTTAAAGGGCAAATAAATTATTCTGAAGTACTTCAGAGAGGAGTCAAATCATTACTCGTAGATTCCCCTTCTTTTGTCTAACATGGGTATAACAACTCTGACTCTGAATTGTTGTGATTGTCAGTGAGCTCGTGTCAGAAATGGACATTTTGAAAGATTTGTGGTGGCTATAAAAACAGTTCCTCTACACAGTGAGAGGATGGGCCATAAACCCAGCAGTCTAACAGGGAACAATGCAGGGTCACTGCTCTCCACAGTGAGAGGATGGGCCATAAACCCAGCAGTCTAACAGGGAACAATGCAGGGTCACTGCTCTCCACAGTGAGAGGATGGGCCATAAACTCAGCAGTCTAACAGGGAACAATGCAGGGTCACTGCTCTCCACAGTGAGAGGATGGGCCATAAACCCAGCAGTCTAACAGGGAACAATGCAGGGTCACTGCTCTCCACAGTGAGAGGATGGGCCATAAACCCAGCAGTCTAACAGGGAACAATGCAGGGTCACTGCTCTCCACAGTGAGAGGATGGGCCATAAACCCAGCAGTCTAACAGGGAACAATGCAGGGTCACTGCTCTCCACAGTGAGAGGATGGGCCATAAACCCAGCAGTCTAACAGGGAACAATGCAGGGTCACTGCTCTCCACAGTGAGAGGATGGGCCATAAACCCAGCAGTCTAACAGGGAACAATGCAGGGTCACTGCTCTCCACAGTGAGAGGATGGGCCATAAACCCAGCAGTCTAACAGGGAACAATGCAGGGTCACTGCTCTCCACAGTGAGAGGATGGGCCATAAACCCAGCAGTCTAACAGGGAACAATGCAGGGTCACTGCTCTCCACAGTGAGAGGATGGGCCATATACCCAGCAGTCTAACAGGGAACAATGCAGGGTCACTGCTCTCCACAGTGAGAGGATGGGCCATAAACCCAGCAGTCTAACAGGGAACAATGCAGGGTCACTGCTCTCCACAGTGAGAGGATGGGCCATAAACCCAGCAGTCTAACAGGGAACAATGCAGGGTCACTGCTCTCCACAGTGAGAGGATGGGCCATAAACTCAGCAGTCTAACAGGGAACAATGCAGGGTCACTGCTCTCCACAGTGAGAGGATGGGCCATATACCCAGCAGTCTAACAGGGAACAATGCAGGGTCACTGCTCTCCACAGTGAGAGGATGGGCCATAAACTCAGCAGTCTAACAGGGAACAATGCAGGGTCATTGCTCTCCACAGTGAGAGGATGGGCCATAAACTCAGCAGTCTAACAGGGAACAATGCAGGGTCACTGCTCTCCACAGTGAGAGGATGGGCCATAAACTCAGCAGTCTAACAGGGAACAATGCAGGGTCACTGCTCTCCACAGTGAGAGGATGGGCCATAAACTCAGCAGTCTAACAGGGAACAATGCAGGGTCACTGCTCTCCACAGTGAGAGGATGGGCCATATACCCAGCAGTCTAACAGGGAACAATGCAGGGTCACTGCTCTCCACAGTGAGAGGATGGGCCATAAACCCAGCAGTCTAACAGGGAACAATGCAGGGTCACTGCTCTCCACAGTGAGAGGATGGGCCATAAACTCAGCAGTCTAACAGGGAACAATGCAGGGTAACAGGGAACAATGCAGGGTCACTGCTCTCCACAGTGAGAGGATGGGCCATAAACCCAGCAGTCTAACAGGGAACAATGCAGGGTCACTGCTCTCCACAGTGAGAGGATGGGCCATAAACTCAGCAGTCTAACAGGGAACAATGCAGGGTCACTGCTCTCCACAGTGAGAGGATGGGCCATAAACCCAGCAGTCTAACAGGGAACAATGCAGGGTCACTGCTCTCCACAGTGAGAGGATGGGCCATATACCCAGCAGTCTAACAGGGAACAATGCAGGGCCACTGCTCTCCACAGCCATCGCTCCTGCCAACCATTTTCAACCTACAACCACCTAGGGGGACAGATGGACAAGTGGGGTTGAGCACTACCAGAGGGGACAAGTTTAATCCTCCTGTTGTGTTCGTTTCATGTTAATTAGTTCTGTGTTCCAGGTCCAAAATGACTGGCCCATTATAGCTGATTCGAAATCCATAATAATACATACTGTATATTATTACCTAATGTTGTGTTAGATCTTTTTATCAACTCAAGTTCTTGTGAACATTACAAGTTTTGAACTTCTATTTGCTATTTATGGCCTGTAGGCCTCATTGACCTGATCTAATACAACTTGTTTTTGAGTAAAAAAAAAAAAACATGGATTATTTTGACTATAACAAATACTCAGATGAAACATATTGTGCTATATATCATAGACTACTTTGAGTCAAAGTTTATCAAGGACTCTCTTCTTCCTCATCAGTGTCACGATCAAAGATATGATCAAGAGACTCACATACAGCATATCGTTTGGTCATTGTGCTGCCACAGAATGAATTGTGAGCAAGGCCTCAAAAAAGCTTTATATACCAGAGCTGCTAGGAAAGTTCTATATATTATTGAAACAATGTTGAGATTGTTTGTGAGAATGACAACAGGTGTGGTTCCCGTGGGGGAAAGGTTCCCATGGGGGAAAGGTTCCCATGGGGGTTGCCATGGAAGCCAAGAAGAGAGTGAGGTGTGTGTGTGTGTGTGTGTGTCCTCAAACACACATGAATGTGGGGGTCTGGGATAGGATGTGTGTCCATCTGATAAATGGGCATGTGCCTGAACTCAATTTTATACACTAATTGTAGTCTCAACCATTCATTTCTACTGACTGGTCATTTTTGACCGGGAACACCACAGGTGTACAAAAGTTAAATAAAACACCCAAAATTTGACGAAAATCATCTAAATGTATTTTGTGTGTTCAGATGCCCTATGTGGACAAAGTCAGGGAACCTAATGACAATCAGAATAAATGAACTACATTTTTCAGAGAGAAAACTTGTAAATCGGTCCAATTTGACCAGAACACAGCAGGAGGTTTAAGTTACATTTTTAATTTATCAGAGTTCTGCATACAGATACACACCTGCTACACTCTAGACGTGTGTATATGTGATTGTATATTGTGCGTGCGCGTCTGGGTGTATTATTTTCTTAGAATCAACATAAATCTCTATCCCCAAATCCCAGAATATTTCCTCTGTCTTTATTACATTGTAATCTGCAACTGTAACCGTTCTAACCCTACTCCTGGCTGCTGCAGCACAGTGGGTGTGAGCAGTGAACGGGCGTGTAGCATAGGGCTGGGCCAGGCTGAAGCAGTTCAAACATTGAGCCATAACTCAGCTGCTGCCACTCCACTGTGCTCCCCTCCACTGGGCTCTGTGTGAACTCCTGCACGCTGGATGACCTGATGTTATCTGCTGCTTTCACACTCGCTGCGGCTTCTGGTTGTAATTACACTGTGTATAAAACCTCCTGCCGGTGAGTCTCTCAGAGACTGAGGCCTTTCCACTCTTTGAGAGAGAACTGGAGGAATGGAGGGAGGGAGATGAGCAGGTGGGGGTTAGAGAGGGAGGAAGGGGTTGGGGAACTTTCCACAGATGGAGATAGCAAGGATGAGAGTAGGCCAAGGTAATGAGAGTAGGCCAAGGTAATGAGAGTAGGCCAAGGTAATGAGAGTAGGCCAAGGTGATGAGAGTAGGCCAAGGTGATGAGAGTAGGCCAAGGTAATGAGAGTAGGCCAAGGTGATGAGAGTAGGCCAAGGTAATGAGAGTAGGCCAAGGTAATGAGAGTAGGCCAAGGTGATGAGAGTAGGCCAAGGTAATGAGAGTAGGCCAAGGTGATGAGAGTAGGCCAAGGTGATGAGAGTAGGCCAAGGTGATGAGAGTAGGCCAAGGTGATGAGAGTAGGCCAAGGTGATGAGAGTAGGCCAAGGTGATGAGCTATGAGGAAATGGGACACATGCATCATTCATATTCTTAAATACCATATTTCTCTGTTTCAGTTTTATTATGTGTGGGGAACATATTGCCTCTCGCATAGACTCCAAGAAACTTCTTGGACTTGACTCTGTTTTAGTGATCAATCAACTTACCCTGTTTCAGTTCACACCACCCTGCTTGCAAACATACTGTACCATCCTGAAATTTCTGATAAAATGTTTAATTAAAGGTATAATTGTCTATCTGATTTAGTAAAGATAAGAAACTCCAGTAGTACACTGACTGTTGATTCATGCCAACATGAGATCTGTACTGACAAGGCCAAAGCCAAGTGCTTTACTTGCTGTAACATGACCTGTTTAACTGAGTGCATTCTCCTGATTTTTGGCAAGAGCCTCAAAAGGGTCTGGAACGTGGTACTACTCCGTCTGACAGTTGAAGATGGAAGGTAGCGCAATATTAAAATGAAATAAAATCAACGTTTATTGGTCGCGTACACAGTTGAGCCGATGTTATAGCCTAGTTTAATAAAGGTTAAACTTGTATTTTTATTTTTATAAATAGCGGGTGCAGTGAAATGCTTATGTTACTAGCACCCAACAATACAGTCAAATGTCAAACAAGTACACAAATAATACTTGAAAAAAAAATATTGAAATGTTAGAACGAATCCAATTAACCCAAATAGCAAGTATTCACTATTCACTGAGCTGCTGATTTCTCTTTATCTCACAGATGTAGAGGGGGCTAGACATGTTGTCTGGGGGTGACAAAAAGATGGATGACTTGCTGCTCAGCCTTGGAAAAAGTGAAATCAGATGATGAATGTGTGACCAGAATCTGGAGGAGACGGCTGTTCCCTCTAATGAATTGTGATGATACGTATTAACCTGGAATTAGGTGCAATGAGACTAACTTGAGAAGCTGGAAAACACAGTGCAGTGGATTTACCCAAACCTGTGGAGTGAATGCTTTTAAAGTCTCCAGCCTTTTGGAACGTCAATGTATGAGTAAAAAAAAAGAAACTGAAATTAGTGACCTATAAATCCTATAAATATAAATAACCCACAACAAACCCTACAAAACATATGTGTACATGGCTGCTCATGTTTGTCCCCTGTGCATTAAAGTGTGTAGTATGTGCGTCAGAGATTGTCTGTCTGTATTTATGTGAATGAAGTGTCGCTGCAGTGTCCCAGGCGTATCTCCACGCCCGCTGTGTGACCTGGTCACCCTCCCTCCTTGTGCAGAGCTGCCACAGTTCAATTCCCACCATGGGAGCAGACTGAGGGAAGCAGACTGTTTAAAACACTCCTCTCGATGTTATATCAGGTTGCCTGCGACTGCTATGAAACGTAAATGTACCTATTCACAGAGTGGAATTTGGGGAAGCACTCTTCCTACACACAGATTCACATACCACAATGGCTAAAAATAACTGTGTCCGTGGTATTGTGCCCTGATGGATGGGGAAGGGTTCTTAAAGAGCCTACCTGCCAGTCAAGCGCACCGCCTTTTCTTAAAAGCTCTGAGGAGAGATCTCCCCAGAAAGCAACGCAGCCTTCAAGGCACTTGTTCCTTATAGAGGGATATTTATCCTAACAGCAAACACGCAGGGGCACTTTCAGGTCAATGCTAAAGGCTTTCAAAGGTAAGCAGTCCGGACTTTCTTTCCAAATACATTAAACAACTTCTTGACTAAGGCTTCTGGTAAAAAGCAGACCAAAGCCTGAACGAGTAAGAATAGTCAACTTCATTTATGTGACTCCTCCTCTCTCTCTAAAGCTTATTGGAAAGGTAATAAACCATGAGCCCTCTTAAAAACAAGAATCATTTTAAGCAAATGAAAAGGCCTGTTATATGACAGAGTCAGCAATGAACAACATGGTATGTGCGGAACAGAAGGCTACACTGATCAAGTTAAACACTCTGTATTCTTTGATAAGTCGGTGAAAACATGAGGAAATGATCTGCAACAGCAGCAGCTAAGGTTTTGTTTTCATTCCAGAACCAGTTATGCCTGCTGCTGGTTTGCACTGCTAGGCTGCGTTTTGGATCAGGAGGTGACACAAAACGTATCTTTAAACAAATACACGCAGGTCATAACCCTCTGTATTTATTCCCTGGTCCGTCCCAGACAGACACACACACCACACAGACGTACACAAAGCCTAGGAGAGGATGCCTCTCACCACAGTGATGTCCTAGACCCTCTTCATTTGGGCACTGGGCAGGGCAGCCCAAAGCACACACAACTGAAAGGACGGATCAAACAGCCATGCTTGTATAAAATAAAATGGTCAAGTCTAGGACCAAAAGGCTCCTCAACAGCTTCAACCCCCAAGCCATAAGATTGCTGAACAATTAATAACATTTTCCACCGGACAATTTACATTGACCCCTGCCCCTCCCTTTTGTACACTGCTGCTACTCACTGTTTATTATCTATGCATAGTCACTTCACCCCTACATGTACAAATTATCTCAACTAACCTGTACCCCCGCACACTGACTCGGTACTGGTGCCCCCTGTATATAGTCTCGTTATTCTTATTGCGTTACTTTTTAGTATTACTTTTTATTTTAGTCTACTTGGTAAATATTTTCTTAACTCTTGAACTGCACTGTTGGTTAAGGTATTGTAAATAAACATTTCACGGTAAAGTCTACACTTGTTGTATTCGGCGCATGTGACAAATAAAGTTTGATTTGTGTTTAATTCACAGCGACTGTATTTGTGCGCCTAAAAGGGGGCGTGGGGGTCGTCAGGGGGTCATAAAGTGAATCCAGCAGGAGGGAAGTACAGATCAGGAAGGAGGAAGAAAGGGGGGCAGGAGTTGTGACACCTCTCACCTGTCATTGCCCTTGAAGGTAGTGTGCAGCACTTTCCGGGTTGTTTTATGCTGCTCTGAGCCACTCTCTCTCTTTATTTGACGCATGGGTGGAACTTCCTGCTGTGCCCTGACAGAGTGCATGGTTCAGATGAACTTTTGAACTTCTGCTGGCATGTGGCACACGGTAGTACAGTGTATATCAACCCCACACAGGATTTTATAGCATAAACAACTCTGTCCCGAGACTCAGGGGCTCTTGCAGTTCATCCTCCCCCTCTGCTTCTGCTGTCAAAGAGGGTTCACAGCTCTTATTTTGTCCGCCATGTGCAAAACTTTAGGAAACTAAAACAGTTACCCTCAGATACTTTATTTAGCTTGGATTGTTTGAACTTTTCTACGAACTCTGCCTGACCTTGAGGCACAGGTTGCCACGAAACAAGCTTTTGCAGTTATTTGGCGATGAAACACATGCTTCCTATCTCATTTTATCATGCTTCAGGGCTGGGAGTTCACTCTAACTGTATGCAACAAACCCAAACGTTTACAAGGTGAGCCTTCAATGGCTAAACGTGAAAAATGTAGCTTTATAAGTTTAGCAATTTCACAAGTAACGTTTACAAGGTGAGCCTTCCAAATACGTACAAGAGCATAAGACTACTTATGCTAACAAACACACACACACACACACAGAAACACACACACACACCCCTACAGATGTAGAATCTTAACTTGATCACCCTGTTACAGGAACATTTTCTTTCAAAGCAGGACATGTTTAACTTGTAATGTGTTTGAGGTTCAAAAATGCTTCTGAAATTACTATTTTCCCCTAACAAAAAATGTATCAACCCCTACACAAATGTCCATTAATTATCCTCTGCATAATAATTCACATTTCCTGTTGCTGCAGGATTATTTTCCTGCTGTAGAAAACTGGCTCAAATTAAGATCCTACATCTGTATACAAACCCCTATATGAACCCCCTACACACCTGTCTGATACACCATCACACACAAATAAAAATGAGTGTCGTATCATCTCTTAATCTCTTCTCTCACCACTATCATGCCAGATGCACTTTATTGTGATGGAAATGGAGGAGGGTGAACTCCAAAGGGAACAGCCAGAGGGCTTTGTCAGTCATGAACTCTGGAGGAGGTTTCAGCTTGTCCTCAGAGAAGCTGACTGCTGGAATGTCACAATAACAGATGTTGTCTGACAAAGCCAATAATTAGCGCTCACCTTGGCAGATCCCAGTTTAATTTGCGCCTTATTCCTCCTGTGTGAACAGTTTGTGTCCTTTTCTGGATAAGGTCACAGCAGAAGGATGCTGTTTCTCTCTCTTACTGTCTCTCTATGTCTCTCTCTCTCTTACTGTCTCTGTTCCTCTCTTTCTCTTACTGTCTCTCTATGTCTCTCTCTCTCTCACTGTCTCTGTTCCTCTCTTTCTCTTACTGTCTCCCTGTTTCTCTCTCTTACTTTCTCTTTCCCTCTTCAATTCAATCTCTGTTTCTGTCTCTCTCTTACTTTCTCTCTCTTACTTTCTCTCTCTGTTTCTCTCCCTTTTACTGAGTCACATGATTAGAGCATTGTTTGTGGCTTCGATCATGTACTGATGTTTGTGTGTATGCGTGCGTGTGCGCCTGTGTGTTAGTGAGTAAGACAATGGTTTTGCCATTAAATAGGTATTAGACTAGGTCATATCCACTTTTGTCTTCACCAGGTTATGACTGATGGACACGGATGGACACTGTGATAATAAACAGTGCTGGTTTCTGCAGTGGGCAGTGTAGTGCAGTGGAGTTGCTACAGGGACCATAGAAAAGGGGATGTCAAATCTGTTTTTCATTGAGACATAATGTATTATCGGTACATGGATATCACCTCATTATTTGAGAAGGGTAGTTTTTATGGATATGAAACAACATGGTCTTTATAACATTTTGAAATCTAAATGGATATTTCCTTATGTTCTTAAGATGTTTGTCTTCTGAAGGTATTTCCTGGCAGCTTCTTGTAAATTTCAGTAAACGTTGTTACAGTAATGTTTCTCTTTCCTTGTTGGTACTTAAATTTTTTTTTTGCCTTTGTCTCTGGAATGCTGTAAAAAAAAGTCTCAAACAAACTCTATTGCCTAGCCCTGACTTCACCGAAAGAGTCAACATGGTTTCTGGATTTTGTTTTCTTTCTATGAAGTCTAATGTGTCTGGGCTGGTATAGTTTTCTCTAAAGACCGCTCCTTTACCTCTTTATTGTAATGAACTGTTCTCTCAATGACCTGGAAAAGCTATTTAAAGAAATCTAGATGTATTTAAAGAAATATATTGATGTATATCTTTTGTACCATACTAGAATACAAGTCACATGATTCCAGAGGGAGGTTAGGAGGTCAGTTATCATTTACATTTCATTTGGCACTAAAAGTGGCATTACCTAAATTTGGGCTTGATGTTTTAGGAGCCCAATCGTACCCTCCATCTGCCCTGGTTACCTCTAATTTCACAAATTGTTGTCTCTTATCGCTTTTAATGTGACTTTGAACCAAAGCGCACACAAGTGGAGAGTAAGAGTTCTAAGAGTGCATGAACGAACATACTTGTTCAAATGTGAAATGCACTTTGATTATCAAATGTCCCTATTAAACTTCTTGCCGACTATTTTTTAAATTTTCTTTACTCATTCGCGAACTATTTGAACCGGCAGATGAAAAGCCACCCCCAACCACAACACTGTAATTTCAGGGTCCTTTTAATTATCACTGAACTCTTCTTGACCCCAAGGTGCCCTCTGAAAAGCCTCTCCTCTCGATTATAAATAATACCAATGGGTTCCTAATAGGTAACCTGATTGAGAGTTAGGGGGATTGATATGGTTCAACTAGAGGGCAAGAGTGCACCAGACATGCAAATGACATTAGAAGCTCTTTCATCCACCCTGCTGCGAAGTGAAAAGTCCCATTTTCACTCACAAGAGGAGGAGCAAGGTGGGAAAGAATCTGTTTGAGTGATCATTATCTTGTCCTTGTCAAGTCCTCTGTTTTGCCACACTTGCCCTCTATAAAGCCTGGTTCAGCCTACTGTGTGTGTGTGTGTGTGTGTGTGTGTGTGTGTGTGTGTGTGTGTGTGTGTGTGTGTGTGTGTGTGTGTGTGTGTGTGTGTGTGTGTGTGTGTGTGTGTGTGTGTGTGTGTGTGTGTGTGTGTGTGTGTGTGTGTGTGTGTGTGTGTGTGCGTGCGTGCGTGTGTATGTGTGTAAATAAATGAAGTCTGTGCAATGTAACTTAAAGAACATTTTGAGAGCACAAAAATACTTTAAATAAACAATGAGGGGATAAAGTTTTACCATTATTTTAAGCTTTGGCTTCCCATGAAGTCACATGCCACCCCTCTCCCCACTGATCTTGGGGGTCTTTGGGTCCAAATTCATCACTGTTGACATTGTCTAATGTAATTTGGGGTCTTATGATGCCTTACGTGTAATAGTTATTGTAGTATGGAGTGAATGTCATTAAGAGTAGGCTATGTAAACTGCCATTCTACGTTGGTTCAAAGTAATTGAAATGACGTGGAAACAATGTTGATTCAACCAGTGTGTGCCAAGTGGGTAGGTCCATAGAGTGTGATCCAATAACAGGAACTGGTACCAATAATTGTACATTTATATTTCTTCAAGAAATTGAACCCCCAAAGAATATTTGGGGATAGAGGGACATCTGACATGAAAAGATTTCCCACTGGACAATAAACTGGTTCAATCAATGTTGTTTCGACTTCATTTCAACAACTATACATGATGACATTGAATCAACATGAAAAACTGATTGGATTTGCAAAAAGTCATCAACGTAAGGGAATTCCATTTTTTTCCACCCAACTTTTAATATAAATTCAATGGCATGGTGAAATTTGTTGACGATTTCACATTGAATTCACATCAACTAAATGTTGTAAGGTCCTGGGTGTCGTGAGGGTGAAATCAGGCGCAGGAAAGCAGAGTTCAATAAAGTGCTTTTTTTAATGCACACACGGTGAACTACGGTCACCCCACTTACTGGTGCTCAAACCAAATGCCCCAGACACAGGGAAACAAAAACAGTCTAGCACTAAATGCACATCTAATGCAAACACCAGGTTTACAATAATCAATCCCGCACAAAAACCAGGCGGGCCGGCTGACTAATAAAGCCTCACTAATTATAACCAACTCAAAACAGGTGTACTCAATAAACACATAAGGAGGGGGAGAAAATAATCAGTGGCAGCTAGTAGGCCGGCGATGACAACCGCCGAGCGCCAACCGAACCGGAAGGGGAGCCACCTTCGGTCGGAGTCGTGACAGTACCCCCCCTGACGCGTGGCTCCTGCAGCACGCCGACACTGGCCTCGAGGTCAACCCGGGGGACGAGGCGCAGGGTGATCCGGATGGAGGCGATGGAAATCCCTCAACATTGACGGATCCAAAATGTCCCCCACCGGTACCCAGCACCTCTCCTCTGGACCGTACCCCTCCCAGTCCACGAGGTACTGCAGGCCCCTCACCCGGCGTCTCGAGTCCAGAATGGCCCGTATCGTATACGCCGGGGACCCCTCGATGTCCAGAGGGGGAGGAGGGACCTCCGGCACCTCACCGTCCTGTAGGGGACCAGCTACCACCGGCCTGAGGAGAGACACATGAAACAAGGGGTTAATACGATAATAGGAAGGGAGTTGTAATCGATAACACACCTCATTTATTCTCCTCAGGACATTGAAGGGCCCTACACACTGCGGCCCAAGCTTCCGGCAGGGCAAGCGGAGGGGCAGGTTTCGGGTCGAGAGCCAGACCCTGTCCCCCGGTACAAACACGGGGGCCTCACTGCGGTGGAGGTCAGCACTCCTTTTCTGCCGTCCACTAGCTTGTTGGAGGGATTCCTGGACGGCCCTCCAGGTCTCTTTGGAGCGCTGCACCCATTCCTCCACCGCAGGAGCCTCGGTCTGGCTCGGATGCCACGGTGCCAGGACCGGCTGGTACCCCAACACACACTGAATGGGGGACACATTAGTAGAGGAGTGGCGTAGTGAGTTCTGGGCCATTTCGGCCCAGGGGATGTATCTCGCCCACTCCCCTGGCCGGTCCTGGCAATACGACCGCAGAAACCTACCCACCTCCTGGTTTACTCTCTCCACCTGCCCATTACTCTCTGGGTGATAACCGGAGGTCAGGCTGACCGAGACCCCCAGACACTCCATGAACGCCCTCCATACTCGGGACGTGAACTGGGGGCCCCGATCAGAAACGATGTCCTCCGGCACCCCGTAGTGCCGGAAGATGTGGGTGAATAATGCCTCCGCAGTCTGTAGGGCTGTAGGGATACCGGGCAACGGGAGGAGACAGCAGGACTTAGAGAACTGATCGACAATCACCAGAACCGTAGTGTTCCCCTGAGACGGGGGCAGATCAGTCAGGAAATCTACGGAGAAATGAGACCATGGCCGTTGTGGAACGGGGAGGAGTTGTAACTTCCCTCTAGGAAGGTGCCTAGGAGCCTTACTCTGGGTGCATACCGAACAGGAGGAGACATAAACCTTAATGTCCCTAGCCAATGTAGGCCAACAATACCTCCCCCGAAGGCTCCCCACTGTCCTCCTCACCCCAGGGTGACCCGAGGAGGGTAGGATGTGAGCCTACCGAATCAGTTGGTCCCGAACACCAAGCGGCACGTACTTCCGCCCCGCCCGACACTGAGGAGGCGCGGGTTCAGCCCGTAACGCCCGCTCGATGTCCGAGTCCACCTCCCATACCACTGGTGCTATCAGCCTTGAGGCGGGAAGGATGGGAGTAGGTTCGGTGGACCTATCCTCCGTGTCGTAAAGGCGGGACAGTGCGTCCGCCTTCACGTTCTAGGAGCCCGGTCTATAAGATAACGTGAAAAACATGGCCCACCTTGCCTGACGTGGGTTCAGTCTCCTAGCTGCCCGAATATACTCCAGATTTTGGTGGTCGGTCCAGATGAGAAAGGGGTTCTTAGCCCCCTCAAGCCAGTGTCTCCACACCTTCAGAGCCCTGACCACCGCGAACAACTCCCGGTCCCCCACATCATAGTTACGCTGGGCTGAGCTTCCTCGAGAAGAAAGCGCAGGGGCGGAGTTTTGGTGGCGTACCCGAGTGCTGTGATAGCACGGCACCCACCCCAGCCTCGGACGCGTCCACCTCCACTATGAATGCTAGAGAGGGGTCCGGATGCACCAACACGGGTGCATCAGTGAACTGCGCCTTCAACCTGTTAAAAGCTCCGTCCGCCTCTGCTGACCACCGCAACCGCACCTGGCCCCCCTTCAGCAGTGAGGTAATGGGAGCCGCTATCTGGTCAAAACCCCGGATAAACCTCCGGTAGTAGTTGGCAAAACCCCAAAACCGCTGCACCTCTTTTACTGTGGTCGGAGTCGGCCAATTACGCACGGCCTTAATGCGGTCACCCTCCATTTCCACCCCCGATAACCCAGAATGGAGACGGCTCGTTTGGAGAACACACACTTCTCAGCCTTGACGTATAGGTCATGCTCCAGCAGTCTACCAAGCACCTTGCGTACCAGAGACACATGCGCGGCGTGAGTGGCTGAGTAGATCAGAATGTCATCGATATAAACAACCATTCCCTGCCCGTGCAGGTCCCTGAGAATCTTGTCTACAAAGGATTGGAAAACGGCTGGATCATTCTTTAACCCATACGGCATGACGCAGTACTCATAGTGGCCCGATGTGGTACTAAATGTGGTTTTCCACTCGTCTCCCTTCCGAATACGCACCAGACTATACATGCTCCTGAGATCCAATTTTGTGAAGAACTGCGCTCCCTGAAATGATTCCACTGCCATAGCAATGAGAGGTAGTGGGTAGCTGAACCCCACTGTGATGGCATTTAGACCTCTATAATCAATACACGGACGCAAACCTCCCTCCTTTTTCTTCACAAAAAAGAAACTCGAGGAGACGTGTGAGATGGAGGACCGAATGTACCCCTGTCCCAGAGACTCTGTGACATATGTCTCCATAGCCAACGTCTCCTCTTGGGACAATGGGTACACGTGACTCTTGGGAAGCGCAGCGTTTACCTGGAGATCTATCGCACAATCCCTACCCGGTCGATGTGGTGGTAATTTAGTCACCTTCTTTTTACTCAAAGCGATTGCCAAATCGGCATACTCGGGGGTAATGCACACCGTGGGACCCTGGTCTGGACTCTCCACCGACGTGGCACCGATGGAAACTGCCAGACACCTTCCAGAACACTCCTCTGACCACCCCTGGAGAAACCCCTGTCTCCACAAAATTTTATGATTGTGCCGGGCCAGCCAGGGAATCCCTAGCACCACTGGAAACGCAGGCGAACCAATAATATAGAGACTGATACGCTCCCTATGATTCCCCTGCGTTACCATGTCCAGTGGAACCGTGGTCTCCCTGACCACCCCTGACCCTAATGGCCAGCTATCTAGGGAGTGCACGGGAAAGGGAGAATCTATCGGCACAAGCGGAACACCTAATATAAGAGCGAGTCCGCGATCAATTCCCAGCTGCGCCTGAATCGACTAGCGCCCTATGCTGGGAAGAGGGGAAAAATTTAAGAAAAAAAATCAAGACAAACATGTGACCAACAGGGGGTTCTGGGTGAGTTTGGTGCTGACTCACCTGGGGTGATCGAGAAGTGTTCCGCCTGCCATCTCGACTCCCAGACGGACCCCCAGCACCGATCGGCCGTGTGTCCTCTCCGACCACAGCTGGTGCAGGGGGAGCCTCCTCCTCCGGTACCCCTCGGCACATCCCCTCCCAACTCCATCGGAACAGGAGCTGAGGTGCTGGGTGGTGGAACACACAGGACCCTCTCCGAACGCCCGCGGGCAGCCAGCAGATTGTCCAGTCGGATGGACATGTCAATCAGCTCATCCAGGGAAAGAGCGGTGTCCCGACACGCTAGCTCCCTGCGGACGTCCTCCCAGAGACTACACCGGTAGTGGTCGATAAGGGCCCAGTCGTTCCACCCAAATCCTGCTGCCAAGGTCCGGAACTCTAACGCGTAATCCTGGGCGCTCCTCTTCTCCTGCCTGAGATGGAATAGTCGTTCTCCCGCCGCTCGGCCATCTGGAGGGTGGTCAAACACGGCGGGAAAACTCTGGGTAGTGCTCCTTGCTGAGTCGTTCGCCCACTCCAGAGCACGACCCGTGAGGTAGGAGATGAGGACACTCACCCTCTCCGCTCCCGAGGGAGTGGGTCTGACGGTGGCCAGGTACAGTTCCAGCTGGAGTAAGAACCCCTGGCACCCCGCCGCCGCGCCATCATAAACCCTCGGGAGTGTAAGATGGAGGGCGCTGGAGCCAGGGGATGGGGAGTCCTGAGCTGGGGGAGCCGAAGGTGGAGAGAGGAGACCACCTCTCTCCCATCGGTCCATTCTCTCCATCACCTGATCCATAGCCGTTCCGATCCAATGTAGAATGGTGGTAACGTGTAGGACCCGTTCCTCCATCGATGGGAGAGGGTTGGCCGCTGCTCCTGCCGACTCCATTCTTTCGGGTGCAGGATTCTGTAAGGTCCTGGGTGTCGTGAGGGTGAAATCAGGCGCAGGAAAGCAGAGTTCAATAAAGTGCTTTTTTTAATGCACACACGGTGAACTACGGTCACCCCACTTACGGGTGCTCAAACCAAATGCCCCAGACACAGGGAAACAAAAACAGTCTAGCACTAAATACACAAACATGTACATCTAATGCAAACACCAGGTTTACAATAATCAATCCCGCACAAAGAACCAGGCGGGCCGGCTGACTAATAAAGCCTCACTAATTATAACCAACTCAAAACAGGTGTACTCAATAAACACCTAAGGAGGGGGAGAAAAGAATCAGTGGCAGCTAGTAGGCCGGCGACGACGACCGCCGAGCGCCACGCGAACGGGAAGGGGAGCCACCTTCGGTCGGAGTCGTCGCAAATGTGCCCAGTGGGTGGGCTCTATCAATGCCAAGTCAGAATATTTGGGAAATGGAAATGGTTTTGTTCAAAATAATAGTTTCCCATGTTTTTATTGAAAACATTCCACATGCAACAACAGAGTTAAGTTGCATGAAAATGGTAAAGTACAGCTTTAAAACAATTGTATTTCAAAATATCCATAAAATATGTCTCAGAACTATTGGAGTGCAACATGAAGTGCTTTTAAAAATGTTGCTTTTACAATGCTACTGGGGTTGACATAAATATCTGTCGTACAAAAGAAATGTAACATAAAAAATACACAATATGTCTTTCATAAAATATTTAGTGTATTTACATAAATGCCAATATTTCACTATCAGTAGGTCTGTATACATTTGGTGAATTTTGTGGGCAGATTGTCCACTGGATAAACGGTTGGGCCTGTTTTCATTGTCGGTGGTCCATTCAACAAAGTCCAGTCGCATCTGGTGACCACCTCGACCAGGAACACCTTAAGTAAAACTTTAGCAAACTCTTTACCCACACATGTCCTCGCACCACCCCCAAAGGGGATGTAACCGAACCGGGAGGAGTCATCTGGTGACTTGTCCATAAATCTCTCTGGCTGAAACTCCTCCTTATTAATAAGTGTGTCCAGCACGTCGTGAGTATCGCAGATGCTGTAGATGACTTTCCACCCCTTGGGAATCTGGTAGCCCTGAGGAGACACAATATAGGATGTTAGGTTGGGGTGAGGATGGCAATGATTTCAAATCATTTTATTCCAATCGTTATACAGTTTCTGAAGGCTTTGATGTATAACACAGGAGGTTGGTGGCACCTTAATTTGGGAGGACGCGCTTGTGGTAATGACTAGAGCAGAATCAGTGAAATGGTATCAAATACATCAAACACATGGTTTCCAGGTGTTTGACGCCATTCCATTTGCTCCGTTCTGGCCATTATTATGAGCCGTTCTCCCCTCAGCAGCCTCCTGTTATGTATACCATGAGCTCTATATTAATACCTATAATAGAGCTTCTGCCATATTGTGTGTGAGACATTTGTAGAAAAACTCATATGCTATAACAGGACATGGTTTCCATTTTGTGTTTCTCAAAAGACAATCAATTATGCCTCCTTTAAACTTTTAGCCTAAAATCTTGTGTAAATGTTATTTCAGGACCTTCAAATCAAATTTTATTTGTCACATACACATGGTTAGCAGATGTTAATGCGAGTGTAGCGAAATGCTTGTGCTTCTAGTTCCGACAATGCAGTAGCAACCAACGAGTAATCTAACCTAACAATTCCACAACTGCTATCTTATACACACAAGTGTAAAGGGATAAAGAATATGTACATAAAGATATATGAATGAGGGATGGTACAGAACGGCATAGGCAAGATGCAGTAGATGGTATCGGGTACAGTATATACATATGAGATGAGTAATGTAGGGTATGTAAACATAAAAGTGGCATAGTTTAAAGTGGCTAGTGATACATGTATTACATAAAGATGGAAAGATGCAGTAGATGGTATAGAGGACAGTATATTCATATGAGATGAGTAATGTAGGGTATGTAAACATTATATTCAGTGGCATTGTCTAAAGTGGCTAGTGATACATTTTTTTACATCAATTTCCCTTAGTAAAGTGGCTGGAGTTGAGTCCGTGTAGGACCGTGTAGGACCTTTTAAGGACCTACACGGAAGTTTACTTACATTAAGCTCAAAAGTCTTCAGTACTACACGGAAGCCACCAGGGACAGGAGGGTTGATCCGGAGAGTTTCCTTAATGACACAGCCGGTGTACTTCAACTGCTCCAACAACTCAGTACTCAGGGGTTTGTCCTCTGATTGGGCTCCCAACAAATGCTGTAAATATATTACTATTTAATTACACAGAGATAGGGGCACATGCTTCTTGCATGGAGAGTATTCTTATTAAAACCACTGTCTGGGTGAGGTGTGCAGCAAATTAAATCAATTAAATATAGCCCTAGATTTGGAAGAATATGATTTATAATTACCTTTATGAGATTTGTGTCTGATCTTAATCTCATCGTAACCAAAAAACTACAGGCCTCTATTGATTATACTTTTCTTGTCATAGAAAACGTTGTAAATGAATGATTTATGGTTTCAAATCATGTTTAAATAATATTATGCCATGTCATTGGCACTACAAAAATCAAGTGCTTTTAATGCTAGCCTATTGTGCATAGTGTTGCTTTAATGCATAATACAAGTAACTGCCATAAAGGAAAAAACAACACAAAGTGTCTTATGTTGGGCCAGCACGAGCCAGAACAGCTTCAATGCACCATGGCATAGATTCTACAATTGTCTGGAACTCTTTTGGAGGGACATGACACCATTCTTACATGATAAATTCCTTTATTTGGTGTTACGTTGATGGTGGTGGAAAACGCCGTCTCGGGCACACCTCAGAATCTCCCATAAGTGTTCAATTGGGTTGAGATCTGGTGACTGGGAAGACCATGACGTATGGTTTACATTGTTTTTATGATCATCAAACCATTCAGTAACCACTTGTGCACTGTGGATGGGGGCATTATCATCCTATGGGGGCATAGCCATGGTAGCCAAAATAATGGCCTGCCCAGCATTTTTATACATGACCCTAAGCATGATGGAATGTTAATTGTTTAATTAATTCAGGAGCCACACATGTGTAGAAGCAACTGCTTTCAATATATTATGTCCCTCATTTACTCAATTGTTTCCTTTATTTTGGCAGTTACCTGTAGCCTTGGTTTCATGCATGTTAACATTAGAAGCCTCCTCCCTAAGTTTGTTTTATTCACTGCTTTAGCACACTCTGCCAACCCAGATGTCCTAGCCGTGTCTGAATCGTGGCTTAGGAAGACCACCAAAAACCCTGAAATTTCCATCCCTAACTACAACATCTTCCGACAAGGTAGAACTGCTAAAGGGGGCGGTGTTGCAATCTACTGCAGAGATAGCCTGCAGAATTCTGTCTAACTATCCAGGTCTATACCCAAACAATTTTGAGCTTCTACTTTTAAAAATCCACCTTTCCAGAAACAAGTCTCTCACCGTTGCCGCTTGCTATAGACCACCCTCTGCCCCCAGCTGTGCCCTGGACACCATATGTGAATTGATTGCCCCCCATCTATCTTCAGAGCTTGTGCAGCTAGGTGACCTAAACTGGGACATGCTTAACACCCCGGCCACCCTACAATCTAAGCTTGATGCCCCCAATCTCACACAAATTATCAATGAACCCACCAGGTACAACCCCAAATCCGTAAACACAGGCACCCTCATAGATATCATCCTAACCAATTTGCCCTCCAAATACACCTCTGCTGTTTTCAACCAAGATCGCAGTGATCACTGCCTCATTGCCTGCATCCGTAATGGGTCTGCGGTCAAACGACCACTCCTCATCACTGTCAAACGCTCCCTAAAACACTTCAGCGAGCAGGCCTTTCTAATCGACCTGGCCCGGGTATCCTGGAAGGGCATATTGATCTCATCCCATCAGTAGAGGATGCCTGGTTATTCTTTAAAAGTGCCTTCCTCACCATCTTAAATAAGCATGCCACGTTCAAAAAATGTTGCACCAGGAACAGATATATCCCTTGGTTCTCTCCAGACCTGACTGCCCTTGACCAGCACAAAAAAATCCTGTGGCATTCTGCATTAGCATTGAATAGCCCCTGTAATATGCAACTTTTCAGGGAAGTTAGGAACGAATATACACAGGCAGTTAGGAAAGCTAAGGATAGCTTTTTCAAGCAGAAATGTTCATCCTGTAGCACAAACACAAAAAAGTTCTGGGACACTGTAAAGTCCATGGAGAATAAGAGCACCTCCTCCCAGCTGCCCACTGCACTGAGGCTAGCTGCCCACTATAATTGAGAATTTCAGTAAGCATTTTTCTACGGCTGGCCATGCTTTCCACCTGGCTTCCCCTACCCCGATCAACAGCCCTGCACCCCCCACAGCAATTCGCCCAAGCCTCCCCCATTTCTCTTTCACCCAAATCCAGATAGTTGATGTTCTGAAAGAGCTGAAAAAATTGGACCCCTACAAATCAGCCGGGCTAGACAATCTGGACCTTCTCTTTCTAAAATTATCTGCCGAAATTGTTGCAACCCCTATAACTAGCCTGTTCAAACTCTCTGAGATCCCCAAAGATTGGAAAGCTGCCACGGTCATCCCCCTCTTCAAATGGGGTGACACTCTAGACCCAAACTGCTATAGACCTATATCTATCCTACCCTGCCTTTCTAAGGTCTTCGAAAGCCAAGTTAACAAACAGATTACCGACCATTTCAAATCCCACCGTACCTTCTCCGCTATGCAATCTGGTTTCAGAGCTGGTCATGGTCATCAGCCATGCTCAAGGTCCTAAACGATATCCTAACTGCCATTTATAAGAGACATTACTGTGCAGCCATATACACCAACTTGGCCAAGGCTTTCGACTCTGTCAATCACCACATTCTTATCGGCAGACTCAACAGCCTTGTTTTCTCAAATGATTGCCTTGCCTGGTTCACCAACTACTTCTCTGATAGAGTTCAGTGTGTCAAATCGGAGGGCCTGTTGTCCGGACCTCTGGCAGTCTCTATGAAGGTGTCACAGGGTTCAATTTTTGGGCCGACTCTCTTTATCCAGCCAGCATCCATTATATTGACCAGGGCCCAGTTTCCTGAGAGTGATGGAATTTAGGTTTAGGAGTGTTTTAAGGATGCATCTTTCCTACAGCGACCGAAGATGTAACATGTTTCCCAAAAAAATCATGCAGAAAGAACGGTCGCAAAGTGCGTCGTTGGAGCATGTGTCTATACTGATAGGATCGAAAGATAGATAGGGAGCTGCGCAAATGTTAAACTACAGTAGCCTAGAAGTTGCAAAATAGAACTCAATTGATTGAACATTAAATGTTATATCAATATGTTTGAAATAGACCTATAGCCTACTATTTATATTGTAATGCAGTCATCTCGGTTTTATTTTAGGCATTTTGTTATAGCCTACGTCGCTTGTTTGTATCAATTGCAAAGACACTGGCAACTTCGTATTTTTAGTCAACTTTGTTCTTAAATTATCAGAAGTCACAGACAGATAAACCATGTGATACTATGTTTAGCGGATATCTACTGTGTATAAAGTGACACGGGAGAGCAAAAAAGCATCTAATGACGCACCTATCTGAGTGTTTTGAGGCAGGCGTTAGATTCCGAGCGTTTTCAAGTGCAACGTCCATAAATATGATTTTGGGAAACAGCTCTGAGATTTAACGATGTTCCTACAAATGCATCTAACGATAAACTCATCCTTAAGATCCTTTTGAAAAATCGGGCCCAGCTACTCAAGTGGGCGCTCTAACAATGAAAGGAAATGTCTTTAAAAATGGACAGCAGTCTAGCCAATGAGAGGGTAGATATGAGCGTGAACAACAGGCATAACACCAATATGAAGTGTTTTTTCTCAAAGTTGCTGAGATGTCGTGTCCTACTTAAGCTATATTAGTACACTTATAACAACCTAATATAACAACCTACGCATTACGAAACTTCTAGTCGATCAAATTAACCACACATAGCAAATAAGCTATTTCATTTTTTGTTAAACCAAATTCGACACTCATTGACCGCCATACAAAAAATCATTACTTAGTGAGCGAAAAATATACAAAAAAACGCCACCTGCTAGAGAAAACAGATTTTGGGCCCAGTTATACCTCGCGCTTCGCCTCTTCCTCTGGTGATACCAACCTTCTCCTGAAGCTCATGGCGCATTTTACGCACGACATTCGCATGCAGCCCGAGAAACATCACCAGAGAGGTCGCAGTGCTCGCTGTCGTCTCGTGGCCACCGAATAGTAATTCTGTGGCAGATTCTTTTATCTCCTGTTGGAAATACATAAATAATTGTTCATACATGGAGTAAATGGCAGTGTGTAGAATCAAATAACCATGAAAATGAAAGGCATCTGTTACCTCCATGCTTACTCGCTGCTCATTCCTCTCACCGTCCTCAATCAATAATTGCAGCGCATCCTTATAATTGTTGTTGTTATCAATATTGGAAAGCTTCTTTTTTATGTTTTGCTCTATTTTTGAGTGGATGATGTTGCGCGCTCTCAAACCCTATAAACGGAATGGTGAAAAATATCGGTCAATAATGTTGTGCGCACACTGTAGCCCCATGTGACGCATTCCAGGGCTGCTTCAATCAATCAATCCTACCATTTCACAGGCAACTTACCCGATACAAGCCGCTGAAAGGAACATCGATTGGTAGGGAGAAAAGGTTCTTTATCATTTCTTCGAACACTTCCACTAATTCCAGCTCGTCGGTCTTTGATTGCTCGGGCTCGAAGCCAAGCAGGATCCTCATTGCGATGCGGAACATGAGGCGCTTCATCTCTGGGTACATTAGCACGCAAGAGTCGCTCTGCAGCCAGTTATCCACGGCGCATCTCACCTCCTCCCGGATCACAGGAATATACTGTTCCATGGCTTCCCGGGAAAAGGCTTTTATGATCGCCTGCAGGCAAACAGGAGAGAGCGCTTTAAGTGTATGCTATAAAGAAAAGGCGTGGTAAATTACAATGTGTTTTTCATTATAAGTATAAACCATGAGGTGCCTATACAGATTTGTAGGCTACTCAACATTGCCTACCTTTTTCTTGCTCTTGTGGAGCGCGCCGTGCGCATTGGAGAGGGCGTGCGACCCGAGGATGAGTCGCACTGATGCTGGCCACTGAGCCGCGACCAATTTGTGTTCCGACATCAGAATCAGTTTCACATGTTCTGAACCCATTACCCTCACGGTTGGACTCCCAAAGAGATGCGTCTTATAAATATATCCATATTTCTGACGCTTCATTTTTAGAAATGTTCTTCTCTGAAAATAAGTCGTGTAGAAAAGGTGCACACTATTAATTGCATATTTAAATGGCTTGAATCAGGCTACTAAACAACCTTTCCGTTTTTTTCAATAGCATACTCTTCTGTGAGGACATTTCAGCCTGATGCATAACCCCAACTAATCGACAGCAGCCTGGTGCACACTGTAAGTATAGGCAGGACAAGAGTTTGCAATTGATGTTTCCATCATCAGTTACCTGCAAGAGCATCTGAAGCGTCTCTCCAAGGAAGGGCAGTCCCATGGTACCCGGAGGAAGAGGACTCTGACAGGTTGGATCACTTCCACTAATGACGTACATTTCCCACAGTTTCATCGCCGCCACGATCAAAAGGAGTGGGAGCACGAGAGTGCAAAAACATGTGATGAATAAAGCGCCGAACCCCATCTCTAGGAGAATCTTGTGAAACAAGTGCAAGATGGACGGCTGGGAGTGGACCACGGGGAGTGGAAGTAGCCAAGTGTTGCACTTGACTGTTTGTGTCTCACCCTCCATTCTGCGCTTTTATTCCCGACCATGCCTCATTTTACCTTGGGCCAGACGAATTAGTTCACTCAGAGTTCATGTTTAATTGTGTTGCTTTTGCTCGCGCCCAGTGCTCCGCCCACAGTGGACTGGTACGAATGTTTAACCATTTATTGGTGTGCGGCCCCACAATAGAATATAAGTATTTTACTTTGGAAAAGACCTCATCGGTTACCCAATATATCGTGTTCTTCGTTTACAAGCCAAACCCCCTAGCCTGAGACTGATCGGGCTTGATTATGTAAATAGAACATTTGGCCTATTATACTTCCGAGAGAAACTCGTGTCCACGAAGAGGACATCCAGGCTTGACACATGTGTCAATAGGCTAGGACAAGCGCTGCATCTGTGTTCACTTTGCATTCATATCAATGGATTGTCCTATATTTTTCTAGCGGTAACGGATTCATGCTTTGTATTTAGTTTACTCTACGGGGTGTACTGTTAATGAATAGACTACTTTGAAATGGAGATGCCATCTAACACTCTCCAAATCACCGTTCTCTGTGCACCCTGTGTTAAAAACCCATTGCCGCAGCGCGATTCCAACAGATTTGGGGGCAGGGACGCTCTGTCCCATTTCTATGCGTTGCCCTGCCTGTGACCTACAACACGGACCGTGACATCCGTGTGAACTCTGGTGCCAAAACGTCGCCAAGTTCACTGCCCACCAAATGAGGAGTTACAGGGCCCTTTACCACTCATAATTAGGATCGCGCCATCATCTTCACAGTCGTCTATTCTGTCAATCAAATTGAGTGCATAATCATACATTATCTCAATCTATAGGTCTATTGTTTTTCAATGTCTCAATTAACCTATAGGGTACAATTTAGAATAATTTCAACCTTTTTGGAGGTAATTTGAGAAGGGTCATTTTACACTGTCGGTTTTAACTTGGTAAGAGAGAGCGAGAGAGAGAGGAAGATAGAGGGTGTGTGTGGTTGGGTGGGTGGAAGGGAGGGGGTAGTTCTGTTAAACGTGGGTGGTCTGAGGGTTTAAATCAAGTGTCTTACCTACAATTAATAATTTCAGTCGTCTATGGAGGAAAGTCCAATAGTGACCTATAGGTCTAGAATTCTTTGGTGTGGAAATTATGTTGTGAGATATCATTGGTGTTGTGGTCACTGCTTGTGAACGCACAGTTAACAAAGCGTCACCTAAACTGAGGGTCAATAGTGCAGAGTTAAATCGTTCACTAGAGGGTCACACTGCAATCCGAGTTCACTCTGAAGGTGTAACCTTTCAGGTTCCATTTATCTTCGGGGGCGGAGCCTGTCAAATGATATGCAAATCGTTCTTGTGGTTATGGAATTCAATGATATGAGTTGGCGAACGAAAACAGACCCAACTAACCACTAAGACTATAAACTACGCTTACAATTGACTATATTTTGGCATCTCATATTAAAAACAACACATTTCATAATATATTGTATAGGCTTATACTGTGATAATACTGGCACACGTATCAAATGTCATATTATCAAAACCTTAACAATTTTATCTATAAACAAGTTCATATTGCTCTTTTTATAGAACGGGAATCTATACATTGTGCTTAACATGATGGCAGCAAATGCACATTTGTAATTTACCCTTTACATCATTCTATAGATAATACGAGCAACATCTACACAAAAATACACACATTCAATCAATAGAACAAATACTGTATATACACACTCCGTAAAGGAGAAAAAGTGCTATCTCCTTCCGTGAATCCATCTTAACCGGGTCATTTCACAGCGCTTCCATCATGCTTTAAAATCAACAAACGATTATTCATAATGATGGAACATGTAATAATAATAAGAATACAAATAATAATTGGTTATTTTCTCTAGGTAAGTTTATATAATTGCATTTTGATTTATAGACTTTATAATCAAATAATTAGCGATACTCTAGGCCTATGGTTTGTTTTAACGGTCTATGCTTTACATTGATTATAAATAACTAGGCCTATTCATTATTATTCCATATGTACACAGACTTAACTGAAGTGTTCTATAAATAAAGCTTATTTGTAATACTACTTCATTTCATACACACATACACTTATTTAGCCTAGAAATGTAGGCCTATATCTCATTTCAATCTACTTACATACTGGACATAAACACATACATTTGGAATGTATTTCTGAAAGTCTTTCGTGGAGACCAAGTGCAAGATCTGAAAGACAATTTTGTATTATAGACGGATATTTATAATCAGTCCTGAGCACAAATAATGTTTCTTCTGAGAGAAAAGCCCTACTCGTCCATTGTATATTGCATTATGGTGCTGAAATATAGGCTATCATTTTTCGATTTGCTATGTTATGGAAGTGGGCGCCCGGATGTCCGTGAAGAATAGCAAATGTATGCAGTCACTTTTCCCAGTGCGTAAAAAGGCGATCTTGGCGATCATCATCACAGGTCACTGGCACCATGCATTGGTTCCACTCTACAATGACCACCGTGTTTCTCACAGCATAGGGTTCTTGCTGATGTATTCAGATTGAATAACTTAATATTGCAATTGTGGAAAGTTAATGAGCTTAATGTTAATGTTTTTAATAATAACACAATGACATCTCTAAACTATCGGAGTAGGCTATGCGTAATTGAAATGCACATGCAGTCCATTGACGGGGTGGACTATTGGCACCGTCTGCATCTTGGGGAATGTTTCCGTGGCGAGTGTCCATTTGCACGTGCCAATCACCTCAACTGCCAGGGTTTTTAGTATCATTTGGGCAAGTTCCTTTCCGACGCAACTCCTTATTCCGCCACCAAATGGAATGTAATTGAAGCGCCCAGTCTTGCTCTCGTCACGCTCCGGCCCGAAGCGGTCTGGGTCGAAGATCTCTGGTCTCTGGAACACTGCAGCTGTCTCATGGGTGTCCCGGATACTGTACATTACACTCCATCCTTTAGGAATCTGGTAGCCCTTGGAAGTAGAGAGACAAAACAAAAATTAAACTTCAATACAATATTTACAAGGATAAGGTTGCTATTGGCAAGTGACAACCGCTTTACAGTCAGATTGAATGCTCTTTGACTTCCGGAAATGTTAAGGTATATTCAGCATCATCTGTATCTCACAACATATCACATGGACCCTAAACATCAATCTGAATATTATCAACTGTAAGTCAATTATTAATCAGTATGAATAATGTTTTCATAATCCGACTAGAATATATCTAATCGTATCCACCATCGGACATAAGATATCCAGACGGTTTCAAAGTTATTTATACTTTTACCCTAGGGTCCTCAGTTCACTATATCCCTCATTTCAAATAAAAGCCTATGTGAATTTCTTGGTCACTTTATATGGAGCAATGATTGGGAGATGCACTTGAGCGCTGCACACATTATGGTGTATTGAAAACTCGCTCAATTACTTAAAAAAATACTGACATTGCATTGTATCTGCTTTTTTAATAATGTTTTATGTTCTAGCCAGTTGAGGGACTAATTGCCCGACATCACAGTAAATCTAAAGTATGATGCGGTGTGGCCTGGTCATGAGGTTTATCTAAGGTCAGCTTCAATACACTCTTAGAAAAAAAGCTTCTGGATAGAACCAAAAAGTATTCAATGCTTCATATATAACACTACTAAAGGTTGTATATAGACCCAACATTTATTCCAAATATAACCCTGTATGCAACCCAATGGTTCAGTGAAGAATAACCCTTGGGGTTCTGATCAAATAACCCTACAAAAGGGAACCTTTCTGGTTCTTTCCAGAACCCTTTTTTAAAGAGTGTAGTGCGCTTCCGTAGTGTGTAAAAAGCGCGCGTATTTCTATACTTACGTTCAATTCGAATGTTTGTAGCACGGTCCTGTATCCTCCAGACACTGGCGGGAGAAACCGCAGGACCTCCTTGACGACACATTCAATGTAACGTAGCTGACTCAGTTTCTCCAAAGTTAAACAAGGAATATGAGACCGAGAACACCGTGCTTCTTCGTCTTCATCCAGTGCGCAATTAACAGTCCCATTTCCATTCATCAACAGGGTGTCCTCTGCGTCTAGAGGCCGATGTTCCTCATGTTCCGCCGCAAGAGGACCTTTCAGACCATTTTCTTTGCCGGAGCATCTGTGGGCGCTATGTGCTTCGTAGCCGAGACCCTCGGACTCCAGCTCCATCTGGGCTTTCTCCACCACAGCAGGGTGCCGCAGGAGTTGAAGAATAAGCGAAGTGGAGGCACTGGCTGTAGTTGAGTGAGCAGCAAATATTAACTCCACCGCGGTTTCCTAGACACCAGAAACAGAACACAATTAACATTTAATTTAAGCTTTAATATTGGACATTTGTTTTGGTCGTCCAAAGTAAATAAATGGTCAATTCACCTTAGTAGGCTATAAACTTCCAAATAAGTCTGACTATACAATTGCAAATGTGGGATTGTATATGCATATGACCAAAGCAGAATGGTTAAACAGAAAAATACAATCATTTACCTTCAACTCCTGCATGCTGAGTTCATTTCCATTTTCCTTGGCACTGATCAACATGTAATCGAAAGCATCATAGTACTCATCAGACTGTTGTTTCTGCATTTTCTCCTCTATGATTTTCTCCATGCACGCATGTAGGATTTCCCGGGCTTCTATTCCCTGAGAAGAAAAACCATACATCAGAGTGGCGTCTAATGGATGTTTAGCTGCCTTGATGGGATATTTCCATTCAGTGCATGAAAATATATTATATTTACTATTTTCCATTCTAATAACATATTGGGAGTTAATGTGATGTGCAAGTTTTTTGTTACCATTGCAAGTTAGAAAAATAGTTTTGTTATCATGCCACACCATACAATATGAATTAGGCTACAATAGTTTTGTTTTTTTAAACATGTAAAGAAATGTTCATAAATAAACGTATTATCGTTTCAGGGTTATCATTTCTCAGGACGATCATTTCTACATTGATTAAAACATAAA
Organism: Oncorhynchus gorbuscha; assembly: GCF_021184085.1. Taxonomy (NCBI): domain Eukaryota; kingdom Metazoa; phylum Chordata; class Actinopteri; order Salmoniformes; family Salmonidae; genus Oncorhynchus; species Oncorhynchus gorbuscha. The sequence goes on along the minus strand of NC_060180.1, from coordinate 11,306,851 downwards.
ATAAATATGTGAATAATTTTACAGCATTATAACATTGTTGGATGTAGGCTTACTCACTTTGCGGAGGCCACTCATAGGTGCGTCAATTGGTAGTGAGAAGAGGTTGTTCATGAGTTGCTCAAAGATCTTAGACAGGTAAACTATGCGTTTTTCCTCCATCTTCAGTCCCAACAAGACTCTGACAGCAATGCGAAATGTGAGAGACTTGGCTGAGACGTAAACATTCACTGGGCCAGGCTCTGAGCACCACTTTGCAATTTCAGACTTGACAACATCTTGCAAGCGAGGTAGGTAAGTCTCCAAGGCCCCGCGGCTAAAGACTTTTGCCAAGATCTTAAAGGAAAGCATAATAAAAGGTTATCACCTGGTAGGCTACAAGGTAATCCAGACAACAATTGAATAATACTTGAGACAAAATTAATCATCCCGATACTTCTCTAGTTATTACCTATAATAACTCAATAGCAACAGCAGGGAATTATGTGCATATTTTATTGCCTTGATTTGCCTCCCTGGCGAGTAACAGGCCTAGAAGATGATCATGCCTCACCAAGTTATGTCCCCTGCGGGTTTTTACTCATCTTTATTTCATCCTTACTTTTCTCTTCTTCTTGTGCAAATCTCCGATAGAGTTGACCAGGGTGTCGGGTCCTAGGATAATACGGGTACTCTGAGGCCACTGCGTGCAAACCAAGTTGTGTTCTCCAAGCAAGATTTTACGGATGTTTTCGGCACCAGTCACCCGGATAACAGGCTTTCCTAAAAGGTGAGTTTTAAAAACGTTGCCATGCTTCTCTCTCCTGGAGATGTGGAAGTTGGACCCCTGTCGTAAAACACAAACACACACAAAAGCGGTAAAGGAGGTGTTCAGTTCATGTGTATAAAGAGGGCGCGTTCTACCCATGGCCTTAAGGCTCTACCCCGTGCCTCCTAGTTTACGCCCAGTCTGGAAGCGGGATGCATTCCTACAGGAGCGCGGTGTGGAATTGAAGTGAAAGCGTCTGTTTTTCACCGCAAGAATGAATTACACACGCTCATCAAGTCCACACAAGTATAGTACCATGGACGGATTATATTCAGTATACAGTATACTGAACTGAGATGTAATGTTTTCATAAGTTGTGTGCTGTTTCTTTGCACATTTTAACAAAAAACAAACTATTTAGCTCATCACATGCATGGTGACATACGTCGCGTAAAAGGCACATATAGTCTATCTTGGAACGCTTGTAAAAAAAAACGAAACAATTACTCCTCATACCTGAAAGAGCCAGTGGAACGTTTCTCCCACCAGCGGCCAGCCCATGGACCCATTGGGTAGCGGCAACTTGCTCTCTGTGTCCCGCGTAATGGTCCACCGGAAGGTCCACAGTTGCCTGGAGACGGCAAGCAAGATCAGGGCGGAGAGCACTGATGTGAGCGCAGTGACCAGCGCTGACAAGTGATTGAGCTCCAGAAGGAACATCTCCAAAAATCCACGTGCCACTGTGTGAAGTCTGACTCGTGCTTCTTTTCTCTGTCCAGAGTAGAGACAAATAATTTCCCAAAAACGTTAATGGCGCTTTTATGTTGCAATTGTTATTCATGCAACTTACTTCCCAATCTTAACAGACACATATTTGTATGACAAGCATGGTTTCTGATAATTATGCAGAAGAGATGGTTTAAGTAGGCTAAATGAAAGAAAAAGATGATCCTGATTTATATCTACTGGAAGTCTCCTTCATTCCGCCTCAATTTACTTCCCCTTGAATGACGACAAACTCACAAGTATTCCAAATAGTTGTACAGGTTACATACGTCGGCTTGTCTATTTATGTGCGTTTATACAGGTCCCGTGTGTTATAGTGATTTGTAATAAATCAAGCAAAAGCGGGGGATACACTCACATTGATTGAAATGCAGTAGCCTACAGTTGGCCAACGTTTGAGACGTGTAAGGCGGATGCTGACTAATAATCGTATAGTATCTTCCTTTAAGAAAATAACACTGAAAAAAAGTTGCCTATTTTAAAAGCGTTTGTAGCTTGAGAAAAACACAAAAACATCAAAGAAAACAACTGGAATATTGAAATAGTAGGTGTAGAGAGCCTTACCTTGTCTTAAACGTGGAACCAAGTCGCTGACAGCAGCGAGAAACTCGTCCTTAAAGGTCTCTTTCCTCCTGCACAATGTATTGTTCGCACGGAGCTTTATAAATATTGGAACACTACATGATCCACCTTCGCAGATGACGTATAACGTTTTTTTATTTTTTAAAAATATATCTAAAGAGCTCGTTAAATCGCCAGGATTGGAGAAAAGTTTGTGATAGCACTCCGAGATTGAGTGAGCGCGAGCGATGCGGCTTTGAAAGTGCGTGTAGGGTATGGGGATCGAATGGCAGCTGATTGAGGAGACAGGTAACCAACCAATCACTGAAACCCTTCAGTTTGACCGACTCTGTTCACATAGACCAGTTCTCAATTGGCATGGACATGGCGCAGGCCTTTGTATTGCATGCCCTGTCAACCTGCGTGAATAATAATACATATTGGCCAACAAATTAACAATAATCTGAACAAGTTTTCATGATTTCAAGATTAATTCAACCTGCAAAATTATAGGTAATATTTATTTTCTAGGATAAATAGCACTATTTACATTTTCAAGAACTTAATCTAACGTGAGCAAATTATAACAAATCTAGGTTTCCGGATGATTTGTCCTGTAATTTTACGCAGTTGAATGTCTTCATATTTAATGTTGAAATCACAGGTTGAACGTGTTAGATTAAACCACAATATAGCATTTTAGAAACTGGTACACAAATGTCAAAAGAAATGTAAATATAACATTAGCTTCAATTCCAAACTTCGGGAAATGGTTTACGCGTGGTTGTGTTAACATTCCTCTGGTTAGAATTGGGTTTCCTCTCATATTTAGTGTTGATGAGTGATGGCCAGTGGAAGCGTGCCCCAGAGATGCCGGTACCTGGTGTCCTCAGTTCTTCCAGGTGGGTTCCTTTTTCGATCAGGGAACAGACAGAACACCTGTTGCACACATTTTGGATTGTTGGCCAAATTCGTAAATTGAATGTTTAAACAAAGAATTTCAATACAAGAGGGTAACATACAGTCTAATCTAATTTTTTAATTAAAAATATTTGTATCTAATGAAATAACACGTGAAACAAATAGATACAGTAGATCAATGTGGTCCAAAATTGTCTACCTATTTTTTTTAAAATTGTGAGATGAAAAGGGTACTTTTATCTTCAGTTTGATTTCAAATAAAATGTTAGACTGTGGCCTCACATTGTAAACATGTCATTAACCAACCGTGTCACTCTATATGGCAAATGGGTGTGTAATGACCCTTTATGGCTAAATCCAAACATTTGGTGAAAAAGTTTGAAAACTTTTTTGTATAGCCAGTTAACAAGGGTCACGTAATTTTCACCATTAGGACATGTTAACTACCACAAAACTGTTAACAGGTAATAACATAGGCCGATGTTATAACAGCTATATCAACCATATCAAATGTACCAACATTTCTCATAAGCCTGTTAGGCTATGTGGATGGCATCAGTTATAGAAGGATGGCATCAGTTATAGAAGGATGTACTATGTTAACAAATCTTATTTGAGCCTCCTATGGAAAGCCATTTTATAGTGAATATGTTCCTCTTAATTGTGAGATTGCTAATGTTACTGTCAGATTGAGTGACAGTGTACATAGTCACTATATGAGCTGACCTTGGTCTTTGCTTGCTCTATGTCTGTTGTGCTGTTCCCACTGTTACATAACTCAGCCAGGCCAAACTTTAGTGCAGTGTCCATCACAAATGTCCTAGGTGGCAAAGGTCCAGATGGATAATGTAATTTGTCGGCGTAGTTACAAACCCCCACCTCACAACCCATGCGACCTCAACGCCAGTTGAGTATGGAGGCTCTAGTGGATTACTGACAAATTATTTAAAATTGTGAAAATATGGCCTTGATTTCCGTAGGCATTATCCTACCGACCATTAGGGGCAACGTGAGCACCTATCGCCTATCCCTACCCTAAAAGCACACCATCACAAATGATCGTGAAATACATACAGTATTCGTGACAGTCACATGATTTTTTCATGTCCACACAATTTTCTAAGTAATTTTATCTTTAAAATTAACATTTATTATAGCTAAAATTAGCTAGGTTAGAAAGGTGGCTAATCTTAGTTTAGCTAATTGAAGACAAATGAAGCAGGTTAAAATGGAGATATAACAGGCATAGTTTGAATTACTCCAGGAAGTAACGTTGCAGTTTAGCTCAGTGCTGCCCCCTCTCATTGAGTAATTCAAGTCGAAGGCCGACCGGGGCTCCATTAGCAACTCAATTATCCTTATTACTTTTTCTGTGTGCGATGGAAATATTATCGGTTCAAGGACATACATCTGGTGTATTAGAAGCAATTATTGATACATTATTGTCCTCAACAAAATATTATACTCACGCTAAGATTGACCACAAAGATCAACCATTTTCCATTCACTATAATGGAGGATCCTGTCTAATAATACATGCAGTATTGTGGTCAACCTTGAACTTCCGTGGTTTCAATGAGAGGGGGCAGTCGTTCTCCCCTGGGTTAAGTTTAGGGTTAGGTTTAGCTAACATGCTAGCTACGTAGTTACAAAGTATAGACGGGTTGGCTGATAACGTCATGGAAGTGATGCGCGCACATCGATGTGGCCGGAAGCCGTGCTTTGTTATGATTCTGAACGGTCAGACAGCTAGCAACAATAAGAAGCTGCCATGTGGGGAATCTTGGTGGCTCGTTTCATCTCGTTGTGTGTTGTTATTGATACCATGTCTTGTTTGGAGGTGTTTTGACTTATTTCATTTCAATGCTAATATGACTTCAAATTCGCTAGCTATCTAACCAACAACTGTAATGATGTATTTGAGAGAAAACATGCTCATTGTGCAAATGTATTACTGTTTTCAATAAATATTTGAAGACAACATTTACAATTTGTCAACAATCTAAGCCTTTGCCCCAGAGTTGCAAACGTCTTAAACAACCAACCCATCTATTTTGCAGTCGCTAATTAGCTCAAATGTTAAAGTTCTCCATCATGTGATTTAATCACGCAACATTTGGGTTGCTAGACCTCCGGTTATTTTACTACCAGTGCTTCATACAAGTCATCGAGAAACCCTCTCAGCCCTCAATGATTAGTCATGGATCAGCTTGTGTTTGAAATGCTTCAGTGATGATAAACACATAGTATAGCCCTCCGTGTCATGTTGGGTTGTAATGATAACCTGACCATAACCTGGCCCACTCCCTCTTCCTGCTCTGATGTTGATGAAATTCAGCATTTGATATATGATTCATACTTCCAGCTTAATGCCATTCCTAGATGCCAAGTCCCCATGTGATTGAGAGGCAAGTCCCATCTCTGTGCCCCTTGGTTCCCTGTGGGCTGCTGCTCTATAGAGATATATGGAGGAACCCACCCCCCAGCAGGTAAACAGACAGGGATTGCAGTAGTTATTTGGATTTAGACTAATCTCTCCCATGGGGCAGAATACTTGCCTGAGACCCAACAGCTCCCCGCCTGTCCTCTTCTCTCACTGCCACCGTGCTGTCATACGACTCCCCTACTAAAGCCAGGTCAGAGGTCTGTTCACTGATTGATTAGATAACTAAGTCAATATTTACATAATTATGGCATCACATAACAACTTATTACAATGGAAACCACTTCCCATGATTGACTTAGTTATCAAATCAATCAGGGAACAGACATCTGCCCTGGATTCAGTAGGAGGCAAAGTGGTGAAGAAAACCAAATGGTTAGGCAATGTCTTGAGAGAAATCTGTAACAGCATTCAAGGTGTAGTCACTGTGACCCAGTCTCACTTTGAAGGGTGAGAGGCAACAACTCAGGTACCTTTCCACTCAACCTTTTACGGGGGGCAGGGGGAGAATGTGTGTGTGTGTGTGTGTGTGTGGGGGGGATATTCTCTTGTCTAGATATTTAGGAAATGCCATTATTAATTTTAACAGCCGGGAAACCGAATACCAAAGAAGAAGCTATCAGCTATGGCTGTGGGAGACAAGTAGGGGCTTGTCAGACATGTGGAGGGAGCTTTTCATCCAGACAAGAACACAACACTCAATGTTAGGATGATGAATGAATGTGTGAAATAACTGTTTCACTAACAACATCATCTCAAGAGGGGATTTTCAATTTGTTTCCCAACCGTAGTTTATAAGGCTATTACAATGATTAATAACCCTTAATGCTCGTATAAAAAAATATATATAGTTAATTTTCATCTAATGATGATTATGCCCCAACACAAAATTGTGTCTAGAATAAATGACTGCTATACATGATTTGTACCAACATAACATTGAATTAAGTATGGATACTAAATTACTTGAGGTGTGTCATGGAAAAGACTTGACGAAGCAGCTGAATGAAAAGTTATGCAAGGGCTGTCCACAGAGAAGAAGACAGTGTCAACACTGGGAGAAAGTGAACTATGCCACCTACTACCCTAGAGGCATTGCAATGGCATGTGTCTGGAACCTTTACTGACATGACTACAGCTAATGTACCTCTTACTGGAGTGCTGTGTACTTTACTGTCATGGATAGAGATCATCAGATTTTTGGGGGGACAACTGTAAAACACATTTTTCATCCATGGGATAGCAAAGTACTTTTAAAACGCCTTGAATGAATCTGGTAAATACTGTGCTGGAAAACGTGTCAAGAGGGGGGATATTTTGATAGATACTTTATTTGGAAGAACTTGTTCTGACACCAATCCTTTGGTCAATTAGTCAAGGAATTAAGGGCGTTGAAGTACATTTCCCATTTCCTTTGAGCATGACAAAATTTGAGGTTATGATTCTAGGTGTTAACGTTAACAGACAATATGGTGAATAAATGAATGGCAGCTATTTCTGTCAATAATATAATTAACAGTGAAAAATAAAACGGTTGATCCCATCCTTTTTTATTTCTTTATTCTTCTGTTGCTATATTAAACATTCTGTAGGGTCACTCAAATGTACATTTAAAGCCAGCTCCACTGCTTTTTTTTGCTTCATTCTTCCCTTCTAATCAGGGACAGATTTAGAACGGGGACACCAGGTGGGTGCAATTAGTCAAGTAGAACAGAAAACCAGCAGTACTCCGGACCTCATAGGGTAAGATTTGAATACCTTTGCTCTAGGATATTTAATTTACATTTTCATGCTTATTTCCACAACGTCTTTGATCGGTAATTACACCACACATGCGGTTTAATTCAAGGACAACTTTGAAATCCCCTGCAGTTCTATCAAGGCCTGTTCTCTTGAATGGAGCTTTCAAATTTGTATTTGTCCATCAAGTTAGACAGAGTGAGAATAAGTTCAAAGGGGGTGAGATATCCCGTGATCTCACAGTGAGGTAGAATAAAGAGAATGTGCTTTAATTTGGAGAATTGTCGCTGTCTGTCATGTCACATAAATTCCCACAGTGAGCACTGGCCTGATCTGGTTTATATAATAATATAATAAATGCCATTTAGCAGCTGCTTTTTTCCCAAAGTGACTTAGTCATGCGTGCATCCATTTTTCATATTGGTGGCTCCAGTAGGAATTGAACCCACAACACTTGGGGTGGCAAGCACCATGCTTGACTGACTGAGACAAGATGACACTGACAGACATGGTCACCCTTTTTCTAGCTCCTAGCCAACTTTGCAGTATTATTATAATTGTTTTGTTATTTCTTACATTATCTGCTCACAACGTTTCTTGTATTGTTACCTACAGCCGAAAATTACTTTTGGAGTTTAGATTGGCGGTTACTCACCAGAAATTCTAGCAGAAATTTGATTGTGCAACCCAATACATGTCAAACATGCTTTTAAGTTATGTACCCAGTAGGTCCCTCAGGTCCTCTGGCACTGGCATTTTAACTATCCCAAAGGCTAGGATGAAGAGGCAAGGAGAAGCAGCCTTTAGATATTATACCCCCAGCCTCTGGAATAGCTTGCAAGAGAACCTGAGGGGGGCCGAAACTCTGGACATATTTAAAAGAGATCTTAAAACACACCTTTTTAGTTTAGCTCTTCAGTCGTTCAGTTTTTATTGTTATTCATCAGATTTTTATTCTCTTATGTTTCTGTAGTAAATATTTCAGTTTTTATTTATTTTTTCCTGTGAAGCACAATTCCATGTCTGAAATGTGCTGTGTAAATAAATTTTGATTTGATTTGAATTCCCTGACCTGGATCCTTTGTTTGAACTTCCCGAGCCAGATCTATTCACCCTGGGGGCTGCACGAAAATGCTGATGTCGGAGAAGAGGAAGAAGAAGTGGGGCCCTAGTCAGACTCAGGTGGCTTGCATACCATCCACCGCTTCTGAGTACATTACTCGCTAATATTCAGTCACTGGACAATAAAGTACACTAGCTCAGGGTGAGGATCAACTTCCAGAGAGACATCAGGGACTGTAACATACTCTGTTTTGCAGAATCATGTCTCTTTCCGGATATATTGTCCTGTCCATTCAGCCAGCAGGGTTCTCTGTCCATCGCGAGGACAGGAAGAAAGTACTCTCCAGGAAATAGAAAGGTGGAGGGGTTTGTTTCATAGTGTGATTGTGGTAGCGTACAGGAACTCAAGTCCTTTTGTTCTTCCGATCTGGAATAACTCACCTTCAAATGCCAACTGCATTACCTCCCAAGAAAATGTTCTGCAGTCATCATCACTGCTGTGTATATTCCCCTCCAAGCCGACACCACAACATCTCTCAAGGAACTACACTGGACTATATGCAAACTGGAAACTGCTTATCCTGAGGCAACATTTATTGTAGCTGGGGACCTTAATAAAGGAAATCTGAGGAAAATGCTACCAAAATTCTATCAACATATTTCTTGTGCTACATGCGCATGACATACTCTGGATAATTGCTCATCTCCCTTCCGGGATGGCTACAAGGCCCTCCCCCACCATCCCTTCAGATTACGCCTTCATTTTGCTCCACAAAACTGAAAAGTGCGAACCATTAAATGGCAAAGTGACTGGGAACATGTACAAACAGACCAGCTATGATCTCCGTAAGGTTTAAAAGAGGCAAAACGACAGTACAGGGCCAAAGTGGAGTCGCAATTCAAAGGCTCAGACACAAGCCGTATGTGGCAGGGACTCCAAACAATCATGGATTATAAAGGGAAAGCCAACCATGTTCCGGACACCTTCTTCACCCGCTTCGAGGAAAACAACATTGAGCTGCCGATGCGGCCCCCTCCTCTTACGAGGACTGTGTGCTCTCGTTCTCCGTGACCGACATGAGTAAGTAATTTAAGTGTGTTAACCCTCCCAAGCCTCGCTGCCGGCCCAGACAGCATCCCAAGCCGCATCCTCAGACCAATTCAAAATTGATTAAATATATTTTTTTCCTCACCCATCTACACACAAGACCCACTAATTGCCTCTTCAACCTCAGGAGGCTGAATACATTTGGCTTAGCCTCTAAGACCCTCACAAACTTCTACAGATGCACCATTGAGAACATCCTGCCGGGCTGTATCACCGCCTAATACGGTAATTGCATCGTCCTCAAATGCAGGGCTCTTCAGAGGGTGGTGCGGTCAGCCCAACGCATCTTCGGGGTCACACTGCCTGCCCTCCACGATATATACAGCATCCGGTGTCACAGGAAGGCCACCCATTCGGGGTCACAGCCATCCTAGTCACGTCCTGTTCACCCCACTATCATCTAGAAGGCGGAGACAGTACAGGTGCATCAAAGCTGGAACAGGGAGACTGAAAAACAGCTTCTATCTCCAGGCCTTCAGACTGTTAAACAGTCACCACTAGCAATCCTCCGCCCAGTACACTGCCCTGAACCTTAGTCACTGTTACTACCCGGCTACCACCATGTACTCTATCATGCACCTTAGAGACTGCTTTGCCCACTATGTACATAAGGTCCGTGAACACTGGTCCTTTAAATAATGTTTCTATACTTTTTTTTACCCACTTTATATGTATATACTGTATTCTAGCCATGGCTCATCCTATATAACTGCTGCTGTACACACCTTTTCTGTTCATATACTGCCCATACTGTCTATACACACCATTTTATATATATATACAGTATATAAGGTGTGTACAGCAGTCGTTTTATATGCCTTTAGAAAGTATTCATACCCCTTGACTTGTTCCACATTTTGTTGTGTTACAGCCTGAATTCAAAATGTATTACATTTTTTAAAATTCACCCATCTACACACAGAATTTACACAAGTATTCACACCCCTTTGCTATGACACTCCAAATTGAGCTCAGGTGCATCCAATTTCCTTTGATCATATATTATATAATATTGGATGCCTGTGGAAGACCTAAGTGTTGAAACGTAACAAATGCAGTGTTTTCCTTACATTTTTTCTTGATGATTAGTTGACAAGTTGAATCAATTGTGCTAGTCTGTAGCTACAAAAAAAATGTGTACTGTTAAGGGTACTCGAGGACTAGAGTTGGGAAACATTGACGTAGGATATACAGGTAACTTCTAAAATAAAGGAAACACTTGAGTAAACGATGGATACAAAGCATATTGAAAGCAGGTGCTTCCACACACGTGTTTCCTGAGTCAGTTAAGCAATTCATATCCCATCATGCTTAGGTTCATGTCTACAAATGCCCATTTGCCCATTACCTTGGCTACCATGGCTAGAAGAAGATCTCAGTGAATTTAAAAGAGGGGTCTCAATGGAGCATAGGGGGTTTAAAGGGTGTGTGTGTGTGTCTCAGTCACCAGATCTCGACCCAATTGAACACTTATGGGAGATTCTGGAGCGGCGTCCCAGACAGCGTTTTCAACCACCATCAACAAAACACCAAATTATGTTAGTTGTCATGGAAAAACTTGTGCTGCATCTCACCAGTAGAGTTCCAGACAGTTGTAGAATCTATGCCAAAGCACATTGAAGCTGTTCTGGCGGCTCATGCTGGTCCAACGGCCTATTAAGGCACTTTTTTGTTTCCTTTTTTTGTCAGTTACCTTTAAGTTTGTCATGTTTGTGGTAACGCTAGATTGTGATGGAGAGTACATTTGTGTTATGAGATGCTTGTGTTCCCCATGGCAACCTTAGTGTTAGTGCAGTGTTACTACATACTGTAGGGGCTTGAGTTGGCAATCTGCTGGCAATCTGTTTTCGGTGAATATGGTCTAAATATGAGGTACAATATGGTCTAAATATGAGGTACAATATGGCATAAATATGAGGTACAATATGGCATAAAAATGAGGTACAATATGGCATAAATATGAGGTACAATATGGCATAAAAATTAGGTACAATATGGCATAAATATGAGGTACAATATGGCATAAATATGAGGTACAATATGGCATAAATATGAGGTACAATATGGCATAAAAAGGACATTGGTGGATATCTCCTGTAGTCCAGTGTTAAAGGTGAGAACAGATTGTTTTGTAAATGCAAGTTCTAAAGTAACATATGAGATAATGAATTGTCTACTGCAGTTGTTAAAATAGTAGCATATGTGATAATCAAATTCTCCCATTTTAAATAGCCTGAATAGAAACCTAATTTGTAAGTCGCTCTGGATAAGAGCGTCTGCTAAATGACTTAAATGTAAATGTAAATGTAAATGTAAATAGAGGAGTCTGGTTTTCTGTGACCTTTGCTTTCCATGTTCTTTCCTGTTCTGAAAATGTAATGGAATTTGTTACTGAAATAATGAAGTATCCATTGAATCCAATCCAATTCAAATACATATTTTTTGTCTTACTATAAGATAATTTCAGCCTAGTGAACTCAGAGTATACTCTTTGGTCCTGCAGTCAGTTTGCAGAGGAAACAGTGGAGGTTATTCTATAGCACTCTTGTCTCGAAATCTAACACTCCTCAATCAACATCCGCAAGCTATCAATCAGGGAAACTTCCAACTAGCGAAAGAGAAAGTTGTCCACGTCCCAAAAACAACCACCCCGAGAGTTGACAGGATACAATACATATCCTAACAAAGGTTAAAAGGCTTCCACATGTCAACATGGATTTAAATATCACTTCCAGAATTGCACATTTAAAGTAGCTATGAGTTTGCGATGAAGATTGACAATATGTTTCACAATGAGTTCTGCTTGTGGCTCATATTCTCAACACAAACTGAAAGAGAATGTTCAGCTTAACATGTTGGCCAAAACAGAAAGGAATGCAACAATTTGAAACCTGAGACATTATTGACCAAATATCCTGGCTTCATTAGGTCAATTACGAGTAATAAAGGAAAGATCTCTGAGAATCCATTTGACAGATACGTGGTAGGGATCATTGGAAGGGGAGCCATATTCTAGATAAGCTAACGGTTGTGGAGATAAGCGGTCTCTGTTACTAACCAGGCTTAGGAATCAGGAGATTCTCTCCGTCTCACTGATCCTGTCTGTTGGGTACCGTCTCTCATCGCACACAGCGTTCCCCCTCCTTCCTCCCTGAGTCTCCCCACCATGTCTCTTTGATTTGCAGACCCTTTCCCCTCGTCTAAGCAGCTACCTGTCATCAGCTCGTCCCTGGGGGATGTGTGGGAAGGGAGGGGTGTGTTGGTGACCCCCAGGGCAAGGCCAGGGTGAGGGGGCTAACGTCTGACTACCGGACCCCATTTCCTTATCTTTCATGGGCCCGCGTAGCGAGCAAGCCAGGGTATCGAATTTGGGCTGAGGTGCAGTGTCACGACCCCATCGGAGGTGCTCCTCGAACAAGGGCCACTGTTCCTCCTTTAGAAAGGGGGACTGTTTCTGACAAACTGTGGTAAAAGTTCACAATGAAAGACCTTTCCTCCACTTTCCTCACCTCGCTCAATACTTTGGAAATGTTCAGTCCTGATGAACATATTTCATCAATGAGGACAGATGTGTGACAACATTAGAAAATATCAAGCTCAAGCTTCCAAAAAATATCACAATGTCTAATAATAGTTAGCTATAGCTATTGAAGTTAAGCAAACAGGTTGCAGTTGTATTTAAATCACATTCTCGCTTGACAACTGGAGTATTTCCGACGCACAGTTTCAACATTATATGCTCATTCCGTTACTAATCGTCACCTAAGAGGGCAGTTCAGAAAGAGTTGACAGTCGGTTGTCTAGGCTGTGTGAGGAATGTTCCATTGAATGTTCCACAGACAGGTCTCTTTGACACAGAGCAGGAAATACAGATGATATCGGTCAGACAGACCAGCTAACTACAGCATACCGTTTGAGACGCTGAAACCGGATCCCTTCCCCCATGTCGGCCTGTTTATGACACGCCTCTTGACATGTTTTTGCACTTCTAATCAAGAGTTTTATATAACACATCAGACAGTGTCACAGAATGTGTCTGTTTGAGTTAGGATAATTATCTTCCAGACATGGTCTAGATCTACTATATGATATGCTATTATATCTTAATAGCTCTAATGATGCTAGATTTGCTACCTGGATTGTTATATTAGTAATGAACAACTCTGGCATGTGAAATGTATTTTAATATTTGCAATTGTGCATATATTTCGTTTGAGTTTCACAGTCAACATTCTGCATTGCCTTGGATGACAATGGTGTCTGATAACGACTGAACACAAGGAGGAGGAGGGTGGCGTGGCGTTTTAAGTGTGATGCAACGGAAGGCTTTCTTTCCTGAGGGTTCAAAGGCTCAGGGGGGAAACGGTTCCTAACCTTGGTGACAATGAGTATTGGAAAAGGTGTAGTGTTTATGTTTTGAGTGAATCAACAATAAGAAGGAAGTCCTTTTATTAAAAGGAAGAGTGGGCATTAGGCTCAGAAGCTGCTGTCTATGAAACCCATTACCTGTGAAAAGCCCACCTGAGGCAGCGATTAAGAGGTCAGCAGTGGTTCAGCACCAAACAGACACGCACATAGGAGGGGAAAGAGGAGAACAATGGCAGAAAAGGCTTCTTCAGTTGCGGAGTCTCTTTCAAAGGGAAAGCCATAATCCATTAAGTCCCCTACCACCCTGGTCTCTGTCACACACACGGATAAAGGACAGAGACTGGTGGGAGTGACAGGATCTGGAGAGTGGCCTGCAGTGTGTCAAGTTGTGGTGAATTGATCCTTGCCACAGGCCCTATTCTTGTCGATCAGTACAATCACTTCTACAAAGAAAGGGAAGAGAGAGATATGAAGGAATGAGACACTGTTGGCTGGGACCTCAGCAAGTAATCACATACAGGGTCTATCATCAGGGCCAGCCCTAGCCTTTTGGGGGCCCTAAATGAGTTTTGGTTGCCATCTGTGTTAGGTAGATTTACAGAAGCATTTAGGGTTAAGTGCCCTGCTCAACAGTTGTTTCGCCTCGTCGGCTCAAGGATTTGATCTTATCCACAATATAGTTAGCCTTACAGCAAAACAACTCCTTGCTCTTCCAGAGGACCCCTTTTGGATGACGGAACACTTCGCCACAAATAATTATTCTTGAGTGAAGATAAAAAACCAAACGTTGAAGTGTTGGTCCCTGTTTGCTTTCAAGCAAACCACCGTCCCCGCTCCACTGGTTTAATTGCCCTATAAGGTATATGTATGTGTAAATACATGTCTAATTGACCAAATTAACCTGCATTTCCTCTGAACAGACGGGCTATAATGCGGTTTACTGTGTTTTTACATAGCTTATGCTGTGTTTAAATCCAACGGACTCAAATACTATTACAAAATTGACTAGGCCCCCTTAGAGGTCAGGGCCCCTTGGCATATGCCCAGTTGCTAATCCAGCCATTATCACTGTAATGTTTAGATAGCTCAGTTGCCTAATTTACCTAGCTAGCTAGCAAAAACTTTAGCTGTCAATCGGAAAACTGTTGATGCAAATTTTGCAATTGGACCTTGTGTATTCTACTATTCAAACTCTCAACAGTTTGGTCAGGGACCCCTTAGCGGCCACAGGGCCACATGCGCTCTATACTGTCACTTTGTGGGCTGGCCGGCTCTACCTATCATGGTATCATTGCCAGTCTTCCAGCTGACACAGAGAGACGGAGTGCCAATCTCAGAACAGTGCAATGAGAATGTCTACACATTTTTTCACCCCACACCCTCTGCCACAAACATCTCTGAAATCCCCAGATGAATTACACACAATCTTCATTATACAACCTTGGTGGAGTTTACCTCTATAAAAATCACAATCTGGGAGACATGACGTTCATAGGGACAAGGAGGGAGTTTTGACTGTGGTTTGTGTGTTTATGTATGTGTTTTTATGCTTGTATGTGTGTTTACAGTGTGTGTGTGTGTGTGGGCGTGAGAGAGAGAGAGAGTTGTGTGTACGTGTGATCACAGTGTTTCTGTGCGGGTTTTTCTAGCCCGGGGGTAGGATGATTACAGGAGCATTCAGAGTGCAGGACACGGGTTCCATCTCTGCCAGCGTGCTTCAAACATCTGCTTTTGTTCCAGCATCTGCTCAATAAAACCCCTTTAACGTTACCTCCAGCCAAACAGCAATTACAGGCAGGCCGCAGGGCAGAGGGGAAAGGGGGCGGTGGGCCAGGAACTCTGCAAACTTGCAGAGGAGGAGCGGAATGCTTGGAGTAGCCCTGTCATCGCTGGACTGGAATGTCTGCCTCCCCTGCCTCCTGCCCTCTTTCATAGAGAATTTCTCCTCTCTGGAAGAAAAACCCTCCTGACAACGAGTGAGGGCACAGGTATGAAAAAACGCCCTGCTCATCATGTGTGCGGATTTCTCGAAACCGAGGACCTTCTTTGTGGATCTGAGTGTACAGGTGTAATTTGATTGCAATATCGCTGAAAATAGCTGTCATCTTAAACTTAAGTCATTCAAATCACTGGTTCAAGCTCCTCTCTGGCATTTCTGTCGCAATCGCTTGACCACTGCTTGACCACTGCTTTACCACTGCTTGACCACTGCTTGACCACTGCTTGACCACTGCTTGACCACTCTACATTAGTCAAGTGAAGTCACACTTTATTTAATGCTAATCTCAGAGTTGATGTCCACGCTTCAATCTAATTAACATAATAAAAAATAAAAATCTCTGTTTTGTATGGGCTGAGCCTCAATTATCTCCCTATGTTGGCCTTCCACATCTGCGGTCTAAGGTGGCAGGAGCACAGCCAGGAGGCATCCAAAAATCAGTCTTCTCATAAAAATGTATGTAGCGTGTGAACTGCTTGGGCTATAAACAAATAAACTCCACGGAAAGATAAGACTCTCTCAAACACGATGGTGTTCTCTGTTTCGCTCTACAACCCCCACAAGCCCCACCAGACATGTCTGAAGTTGGTCCTGCCGATGTGCCAAAGTCAAAATGGTTTGGGCTACAAACTAATATGACCCCATCGTCTGAAGGTAACCCAGCACTGGTTAAAAAAATTAATGGAAGTGTTTTGTGCCCAACAGGGGTTAAATATATATAAACAGTACCAGTCAAAAGTTTGGACACACCTACTCATTCAAGGGTCTTTTTTAAAACTATTTTCTGCATTGTAAAATAATAGGGAAGACTTCAAAACTATGAAATATCACATATGGAATCATGTAGTAACCAAAAAAATGTTAAACATTTATTTTATTTTTGAGATTATTCAAAAGTAGACACCCTTCACCTTGATGATAGCTTTGCACACTCTTGGCATTCTCTCAACCAGCTTCATGAGGTAGTCACCTGGAATGCATTGTTAAAAGTTAATTAGTGGAATTTCTTTCCTTCTTAATGTGTTTGAGCAAATCAGTTGTGTTGTGACAAGGTAGGGGTGGAATATAGAAGATAGCCCTATTTGGTAAAAGACCAAGTTCATATTATGGCAAGAACAGCTCAAATAAGCAAAAAGAAACAACAGTCCATTTTTACTTTAAGACATGAAGGTAAGTCAATGCAGAACAGTTCAAGAACTTAGAAAGGTTCTTCAAGTACAGTCACAAAAACCATCAAGCGATATGATGAAACTAGCTCTTAAGAGGACCACCACAGGAAAGGAAGACCTTCTCATCTGCTGCCGAGGATAAGTTAACTGCACCTCAGATTGCATCCCAAATAAATGCTTCACGGAGTTCAAGTAACAGACACATTTCAGCATCAACTGTTCAGAGGAGACTGCATGAATCAGCCCTTCATGATCTAATTGCTGCAAAGAAACCACTACTAAAGGATACCAATAATAAGAAGAGATTTGCTTGGGCCAAGAAACATGAGCAATGGACATTAGACTGGTGGAAATCTGTCCTTTGGTCTGAGTCCAAATTTGAGATTTTTGGATCCAACCGCCGTGTCTTTGTGAGACACAGAGTAGGTAAACGGATGATCTCTGCATGTGTAGTTCCCACCGTGAAGCATACAGGAGGAGGTTTGATGGTGTGGGGGTGCTTTACTGGTGACACATTAGGCGCAGCTGCGCTCATTGGACTCACCTGGACTCCTTCACTTTGTTGGTTACCCCCTGTATATATATATCCGATCCTTGGTTGTGTTCCCTGTGTACGAATTGTTCTGTATTGTGTTTATGTGTTCCTGTCCAGACACGGTTCCTGTTCCGTTTCATGTCCGTCAGCTAATAAACCTTCTCTCCCCGTACCTGCTTCTCATCTCCTGCGTTGCTCCCGAAACAATGTGACAAGAACTACATCAAGACTGTTGGGAAAGCATTCCAGGTCAAGCTGTTTGAGAGAATGCCAAGAGTGTGCAAGACTGTCTTCAAGGCAAAGGGTGGCTACTTTAAATCATCTAAAATCTTTTTTTTTTTTTTAATGGCTACTACATGATTCCGGGTGTGTTATTTCATAGTTTTGATGTCTTCACTATTATTCTACAATGTAGAAAATAGTCAAAAATAAAAGAAAAACCCTGGAACGAGTAGGTGTGTCCAAACATTTGACTGGTACTGCATATATATCAAATCAAATTTTATTGGTCACATACACATGTTTAGCAGATGTTATTGCAGGTGAAGTGCTTGTGTTTCTACCAACAGTGCAGTAATATATATTACAAGTAATATCTAACAATTTCACAACAATGCACACAAATTTAAAGTACACAAATGGAATTAAAAATATATAAATATTTAGCCGATTAATGTCAGAGCGGCATAGACTAAAATATAGTAGATAACACATATACATATGAGATGAGTAATACAAAATATGTAAACATAGTTAAAGTGACCAGTGTTCCATTAAAGTGGCTAGTGATTAAGTTTATGTTCAGTTGACGTCAGAAGGTTACATACACCTTAGCCAAATACATTTGAACTCAGTTTCACAATTCCTGACATTTAATCCCGGTAATAATTCCATGTTTTAGGTCAGTTAGGATCACCACTTTATTTTCATGTGAAATCTCAGAATAATAGTAGAGAGGATTTATTTTAGATTTGATTTATTTCATCATATTCCCAGTTGGTCAGAAGTTTACATACACTCAATAAGTCTTTGGTAGCATTGCCTTTAAATTGTTTAACTTGGGTCAAATGTTTCAGGTAGCCTTCCACAAGCTTCCCACTGTCACGGTCGTGATAACATGGAGACCAAGGCGCAGCGTGATATGAATACATTCCTCTTTAATGAAAGAGAACACTGAACAAACTATACAAAATGAACGATAGATCTATCTATCTATCTATCTATCGAATGCTGACATGCAACTAACCATAGACAATAACCCACAAAACCCAAATGGCAAATGGCAACCTAAATAGGATCCACAATCAGAGACAACGATAAACAGCTGTCTCTGATTGGGAACAAATTCAGGCCACCATAGACCTACATATACCTAGACATACTAAAACCCCATAGATATACAAAAAAACCTAGACAGGGTAAAAAACTAAACCAACCACCCTTGTCACACCCTGACCTAACCAAAATAATAAAGAAAACAAAGATAAGGTCAGGGTGTGACACCCACAATAAGTTGGGTGAATTTTGGCCCACTCCTCCTGACAGAGCTGGTGTAACTGAGTCAGGTTTCTAGGCCTCCTTGCTCACACATGCTTTTTCAGTTCTGCCCACAAATTTTCTATAGGATTGAGGTTAGGGCTTTGTGATGGCCACTCCAATACCTTGACTTTGTTGTCCTTAAGCCATTTTGCCTCTTCGGCTTGCAAGCCTCCCCTTTTTCCTCCAAACATTACAATGGTCATTATGGCCAAACAGTTCCATTTTTGTTTCATCAGACCAGAGGACATTTCTCCAAAAAGTATGATCTTTGTCCCCATGTGCAGTTGCCAACCATAGTCTGACTTTTTTTATGGCGGTTTTGGAGCAGTGGCTTCTTCCTTGCTGAGCGGCCTTTCAGGTTATGTCGATACAGGACTTGTTTACCTGTGGATATAGATACTTTGTACCCGTTTCCTCCAGCATCTTCACAAGGTCCTTTGCTGTTCTTGATTTGCACTTCTCGCACCAAAGTACATGCATCTCTAGGAGACAGAACGAGTCTCCCTCCTGAGCGGTATGATGGCTGCGTGGTCCCATGGTGTTTATACTTGCGTACTATTGGTTATACAGATGAATGTGGAGGTCTACAATTCTACAATATTTTTCTGAGGTCTTGGCTGATTTCTTTTGATTTTCCAATGATGTTAAGCAAAGAGGCACAGAGTTTGAAGGTAGGCCATTAAATACATCCACAGGTACACCTCCAATTGACTCAAATGATGTCAATTAGCCTATCAGAAGCTTCTAAAGCCATGACATCATTTTCTGGAATTTTCCAAGCTGTTTAAAGGCACAGTCAACTTAGTGCATGTAAACTTCTGACCCACTGGAATTGGTATACTGTGAATTCTAGGTGAAATTTTCTGTCTGTAAACAATTGTTGGAAAAATTACTTGTCATGCACAAGTAGATGTCCTAACCGACTTGCCAAAACTATAGTTTGTTAACAAGAAATTTGTGGAGTTGTTGAAAAACAAATTTGAATGACTCCAACCTAAGTGTATTTAAACTTCCGACTAGTGAATGCCATTTAACAGTCTGATGGCCTTGAGCTAAAAGCAATTTTTCTGTCTCTCAGTCCCAGCTTTGAGGCACCTGTATTGACCTCGCCTTTTTATTTTCATTTTCATTTCACCTTTATTTAACTAGGCAAGTCAGTTAAGAACAAATTCTTATTTTCAATGACGGCCTAGCAACAGTGGGTTAACTGCCTTGTTCAGGGGCAGAACGACAGATTTTTACCTTGCAACCTCTCGGTTACTAGACCAACGCTCTAACTCCTAGGCTACCTCACCCATACAGACAGTGTGGTGAACAGAGCCTCTTTTCCCTCAGGAGGCTGAAGAAATTCGGCTTCGCACCTAAAATCCTCACAAACTTCTACAGATGCACAATTGAGAGCATTACTGCCTGGTACAGCAACTGCACCGCCAACGCAACTGCAGAGCTCTCCAGACAGTGGTTCGCTCTGACCAACGCATCACCAGGTGCAAACTACCTGCCCTCCAGAACACCTACAGCACCGGATGTCACAGGAAGGACAAAAATATCATCAAGGACAACAACCACCCGAGCCACTGCCAGTTCACCCCGCCATCATTCAGGAGCCCAAAAGCACTGTTGAAGGTTTTTGGTTCCCGATTGGGGCAGCGGTCTATGGCACTGCATCTCAGTGCTAGAGGCGTCACTACAGACTCTGGTTCGATTCCAGGCTGTACCACAACCGGCCGTGATTGGGAGTTCCATAGGGCTGCACACAATTGGCCTAGCATCGTCCGGGTTAGGGTTTGGCCGGGGTAGGCTGTCATTGTAAATAAGAATTTCTTTTTAACTGACTTGACTAGTTAAATAAAGGTAACAAAAATTACAATAATTCAGTTTGTCAGTGATGTGTACGCCGAGGAACTTGAAGATTTTCACCTTCTCCACTGCATTCCCTTCGATGTGGATAGGGGGCGTGCTCCCTATGCTGTTTCCTGAAGTCCATGATCAGCTCCTTTGTTTTGTTGACATTGAGTGAGAGGTTGTTTTCCTGGCACCACATTCCCAGGGCCCTCACCTCCTCCCTGTAGGCTGTCTCGTCATTGTTGGTAATCAGGCCTATTACTGTTGTGTTGTCTGCAAACTTGATGATTGAGTTGGAGGTGTGTATAGCCACGCAGTCATGGGTGAACAGGGAGCACAGGAGGGTGCTGAGTACACACCCTTGTGGGGCCCCTGTGTTGAGGATCAGCGAAGTGGAGGTGTTGTTTCTCACCCGTCAGACCCAGGGCCCCGAGCCTAATGATGAGTTTGGAGGGTACTATGGTGTTGTATGCTGAGCTGTAGTCAATGAACACCATTCTTACATAGGTATTCCTCTTGTCCAGATAGGATAGGGCAGTGTGGAGTGCGATGGCGATTGCATAGTCTGTGGATCTATTGGGGCGGTAAGCAAATTGAAGTGGGTCTAGGCTGCCAGGTAAGGTAGAGGTGATATGATCCTTGACTAGTCTCTCAAAGCACTGCATGATGACAGAAGTGAGTACTATGGGGTAATAGCCATTTAGTTCAGTTACCTTTTCTTTCTTGGGTACAGGAACAATGGTGGACATCTTGAAGCATGTGGGGACAGCAGACTGGGATAGGGAGCGATTGAATATGTTGGTAAACACTCCAGCCAACTGGTCTGTGCATGCTCTGGGGACGTGGCTAGGGATGCCGTCTGGGCTGGCGGCCTTGCAAGGGTAATGTCTTTTCTGAGCTTTCGTATATCTCCTAGATTTAGGACAGACACTTCAAAACCTTATCTCTTGTGATTTTTGCCATTTATGAATGTGTAATTCAATAGCTATGGGCTATAGCAAAGGCCGTATTCTATATTTTATCAAATAATTTGTCAATATTTCATTTTTATACCTACAGGGGTCCTACAATTATCAATAAAATACCAAGATGACCCTTTAAAAACAAGGGAACAGAACCGAAACTGGTAAAGAAAGACATTTTAAGAGAAACAGAATCAGAACCATGAACAAAAGTGACCTAATCTGTTTCGGAACAGAACTGTTATTTTAAAAGCACAGGAACCGGTTAATAATGGGTTTTTTTACAATCCGGGTATTTTTTTCCCCATTTTCACAAAAAAACGCATAGTGCCTATGCAAAGCTCTCACACTGTCAATCAGAAACTTATTCCAATGTCTGCCTTCCTGCCTGCTATCTGAAAATATTTTCCAGTCAGTGTGTATACGTGTGTAGGCAACCTGCCCCTCCCCCACCAGAGTAAAGTCTAGCAACCTATTGATGTTACAAGAGTGGTTTATAAATTAACGAGAGATTTTTTATTAGAGACGAATGGATTAACCTTTTTAATGCTAGATAAGGATTCCATAGTTTTCACCCTTCACATTGGATTTATTAACTACAAAAAGGTAAGATGTGTTTTAATTTTAATTATGGTGCCGCTATGTACACACAAGCTTGTTAGCTAGCTATCTAGCTAGCTAGCTGGCTGGTCCAACGTTACGACTACTCTCTGAAGTTCAAAGACCTTCAAAGTTCCTCATAGAAGCTGCTTCTCCGTAGGTATAATTCTGTGGACCTAATTCAGATAATGCATGTCATAACAACAAGATGTCCAGTGTTCCAACTCCTCAATCCTCTCTCGCTCTCTACCCACCTTCTCTCTACACTCTTCTGTCCTAGCTACAGATGCGATAACAGATTGATGTACATTCAACAAATCTGATCTAACAAAGTGGATATTCGTCATCCGTCATGATTTATGTGTTGTAACAGGCTCACAATGTGGTTACTTAAGACCGATTTGGATATAATTGGCTGTTTTCAACGCATAACATTTAGAAGTGACTTCTAAATGCTAACTCCTGTTTGTATAAGCTGGTTAGCATAGCTTGCATACAGAAATCAGTGGGGGTAGTGAAAGTCATTTTTAACTGTAATGCAATTAATTGGTGACAATGACATGAACATGTGTTCGGGTTGACGTCCATACAAGCATTATAGTCTGATTCTTACCTCAACATAGTGTGAAATACACATATAAGCAATAGCTTAAATCTAGGCTAATTTTGCTGGAGGGCAATGAGGACATTTGGGATCCTTTCCCAATGCGTTTCCATGGCAATTCCCTTTTCCTTCAAGGCTTAGACTTTTAGGGGTTAAAAAGTCTCAATACACTTTACAAATAATTAAACTGCCACCTCTGGAGAAACAGAGTAAGAGCAGACATACGTTGGGCGAGACAGAGTTGCAGGAGAATGCATGGGGTTAACCCAGAAAACCTGAAACATTCCCAGGACATTAGCTAACATTCCCATTAGGTTCTAGGTAGGGTTTGAGCGAACATTAGCATGATAACCTCCCACAAACATTATAGGAATGTTTTTATCATCAAATACTTTTACTTTTTCTAAGAACAGGTTTGAAATTATATATCTTTGGAATGCTCTCCTAACATTCACTAAAATGTTGTGCACACATCTGTAAAAACTACCACAGAACATTCCCCTAATATTTCTCATTAGGTTGCAGGCATTGTAATAACACAATGTTCTGGCAATGTTTCTTCACATTCTGCCACAACAACATGTGGAAGCAATAAACATTGTTCTTAGGGAACATTACAGGAACATTCTGCTAATGTTGATGACTATGCTGTTAAAAAAAACATAACAACAAGCAGGGGATATTTACAATAGTCTCATAAAGTTATAATGTGATTTTAGGATATGTGGTTCCAAAAACATTCCTGAACTTACAGTGCCTTCAGACCCCTTGACTATTTCCACATTTTGTTACGTTACAGCCTTATTCAAAAATGTATTCAATTGCTTATTTCCCTCATCAATCTAAACACAATACCCCATAACGACAAAGCAAAAACAGGTTTTTAGATTTTTTTGCAAATGGATTAAATAAAAAAACTGAAATATCACATTTACATAAGTATTCAGAACCTTTACTCAGTTCTTTGTTGAAGCACCTTTGGCAGCGATTGCAGACTTGAGTCTTCTTGGGTATGACGCTACAAGCTTTGCATACCTGTATTTGGGAAGTTTCTCCCATTATCTTCTGCAGATTCTCTCAAGCTCTGTCAGGTTGGATGGGGAGCATTGCTGCATGGCTATTTACAGGTCTCTCCAAAGATGTTTCGATCAGGTTCAAGTCCGGGCTATGGCTGGGCCACTCAAGGACATTCAGAGACTTTTCCTGAAGCCACTCCTGAGTTGTCTTGCCTGTGTGCTTCTTTTAGGGCTAGGCGTCCCGTTAGCGGGACAACTTCCAGTGAAACTGGAGGGCGCGCAATTCAAATAAATAATCATAACAATTATGGATATTAAACATTTAGGTACATGTAAGTGTCTTATATCGGGTGAAAGCTTAAATTCTTGTTAATCTAACTGCACTGTCCGATTTACAGTAGCTACTACAGCGAAAGCATGCCATGCGATTGTTTGAGGATGGCGCCCCACATAAAAATATTTTTCCACAGGCACAGGTTTCATAAATTCACAAATAGCGATTAAATATTCACTTACTTTTTAAAATATTCCTCTGATTTGTCACAAGGGGCCTAGCTATAACATGCAATGTCGTTTGTTAGATAAAATCCTTCTTTATATCCGAACAATTCAGTTTAGTTGGCGCCATTGATTTGAGTAATCCACTCGTTCAACATGCAAAGAAAGGAATCTGAAAATCTACCCCTAAACATTGTTTCAACAAGTCAAAATACCTTTCTATTTAATCCTCAGATGCCCTAAAATGCAATCAAACTATAATATTTCTTACAGAAGCAAATATGTTCAATAGGAAACCGATTTTAGCAGGTGCGTTCTGTCTTCATGGCGCGCGCAAACACACATTTTGAAGAATGTGCCCCTGTACTAAAACTGATATTTCTTCTTTGTTTTTAAAGTTACAAGCCTGAAACCTTGAGCATAAACTGCTGACACCATGTGGAAGCCATAGGAATTGCATCCAGGGAGCTAATTTTCAGCATGCCCTTATACTTTCCATTGTAAGAGCATGGTCTCTCAAAAAAGAAATTCTGGTTGGTTTTTCTTTGGATTTTCTCCTACCATATCTATTGTGTTATATTCTTCTACATTATTTTAACATTTCTACAATTCTACATTTCTGTTTTCTTTCCAATGGTACCAATTATATGCATATCCTGGCTTCAGGGCCTGAGCAACAGGCAGTTTACTTTGGGCACGTCATTCAGGAGGAAATCGAGAAAAAAGGGGCGTAGCTCTAAGAATTATTTTAATTAAGGTCATTGTCCTAATGGAACGTGAATTTTTGCTCCAGTCTGAGATCCTGAGCGCACTGGAGAAGGTTTTCATCAAGGATCTCTCTGTACTTTGCTCAGTTCATTTTCCCTCGATCCTTACTTGTCTCCCAGTTCCTGCCACTGAAAAACATCCCCACAGCATGATGCTGCCATCACCATGCTTTACCATAGTGATGGTGCCAGGTTTCCTCCAGACGTGATGCTTGGCAATTAGATCAAAGAGTTAAATCTTGGTTTCATCAGACCAGAGAATCTTGTTTCTCATGGTCTGAGAGTCTTTAGGTGCCTTTTGGCAAACTCTGAGCAGGCTGTCTTGTGCCTTTTATTGAAGAGTGGCCACTCTACCATAAAGGTCTTATTGGTGGAGTGCTGCAGACGGTTGTCCTTCTGCAAGTTTCATTTCTACGAGAGACGAAGAAAGTTATTCTGAAATTATGTTCCAATAATGTTCTAAGAACACACTTCCATGATAAAGGAAGTGGTTCAAGCATCAATACTACTAAAACGCTTTTTAGTTATGTACTTAGCCCGATACGCAACCGGGATTTAGAACTGAGCTGGAAGTCTATAGGCACGGTAATGACTGGATGTCTATAGGCACGGTAATGACTGGAAGTCTATAGGCACGGTAATGACTAGTAGTCTATAGGCACAGTAATGACTAGTAGTCTATAGGCACGGTAATGACTGGTAGTCTATAGGCACGGTAATGACTGGTAGTCTATAGGCACGGTAATGACTGGTAGTCTATAGGCACGGTAATGACTAGTAGTCTATAGGCACGGTAATGAATGGAAGTCTATAGGCACGGTAATGACTGGAAGTCTATAGGCACAGTAATGACTGGAAGTCTATAGGAACAGTAATGACTGGAAGTCTACAGGTACGGTAATGACTGGAAGTCTACAGGTATGGTAATGACTGGAAGTCTATAGGCATGATAATGACTGGAAGTCTATAGGAACAGTAATGACTGGAAGTCTACAGGTACGTTAATGACTGGAAGTCTACAGGTATGGTAATGACTGGAAGTCTATAGGCATGGTAATGACTGGAAGTCTATAGGCACAGTAATGACTGGAAGTCTACAGGTGCTGTAATGACTGGAAGTCTATAGGCACGGTAATGACTGGAAGTCTATAGGCACGGTAATGACTGGAGTCTACAGGTATGGTAGCATACTAGCGTACTCATAGCCTTCCAGTCATTGCGCTAACTCTAATTAGCATTGACTCACGAAACTACCTCCAATTTCCTTCATACTGCACACAGAGACATGCAAATGGTATCCTCAAGTTTATCTGACTCTGGGTAAGTAGACCCTTGTAAGTAGACTCTTTTGCAGCCAAGCCCAACATCTTTTCAAAACGATAACAATGAAAATAGGAGCACCCTGCAACAGTTATGCCAAGCTAATACAGCTCATTGAGTTTGTACCTGAAGAGCTTAGCTACCTTTGAAACTCAAGAGGTGTCTGTGCGTATTATAAAACATCTATGCATGATTCTTCCCCCTGGGATTGCTTGCATATACATACTGCACCAATAACATATTCATGAATCAAATACTAAAGTATCCTCTCAAACCTGGTCATCAAGGACCAACAGTAGTGGTCCTTCTGTAGCTCAGTTGGTAGAACATGGTGCTTGTAATGCCAGGGTAGTGGGTTCGATTCCCGGGACCACCCATACGTAGATTGTATGCACACATGACTGTAAGTCGCTTTGGATAAAAGCGTCTGCTAAATGGCATATATATATATATATATATAAACCATCCTTTATGGTCATGCACTGCCAGTGAGAAAATTCCACACCTCTCTCTCCCTAATCCATTTATTATTTACAGTAGGAGGCTATCTGCCACTCCTGGGTTATCTAACCCCAGCCACCAACCTCCACAACCCCATACTAATGGAAATGTCCCAGCTGAGAGCATCAATACTGAGGTTGCGTGGAGGAAGGCCAGAGGAGGGCCACTGGGTTGGGGAAATAAATATCAACTCACACTTGCCCCTCTGAACTCAACTGAAAACAGGCCCAGTGTCTGGAATGCATGTCTGAGTTTGTGAATGAATATAACTGCTTTAATGTTGCTGGACCCCAGGAAGAGTTGCTGATGCCTTGGCAGCAGCTAATGGGGATCCTTAATAAATACAAATACCACAACCACCTCCCACCTCCCTCCACCCCCTCCTTACCAGAGCCAGCTTCAGTACACTGCAAGCAGGTTCTCTCTGCCCTGTGGCACTTTGTCAACACACTCGGCATTGGCTTGTGTGTCTGTGTGTGTGTGTGTGTGTGTGTGTGTGTGTGTGTGTGTGTGTGTGTGTGTGTGTGTGTGTGTGTGTGTGTGTGTGTGTGTGTGTGTGTGTGTGTGTGTGTGTGTGTGTGTGTGTGTGTGTGTGTGTGTGTGTGTGTGTGTGTGTGTGTGTGTGTGTGTGTGTGTGTGTGTGTGTGTGTGTGTGTGTGTGTGTGTGTGTGTGTGTGTGTGTGTGTGTGTGTGTGTGTGTGTGTGTGTGTGTGTGTGTGTGTGTGTGTGTGTGTGTGTGTGTCAACCCAATTATCTTGAAATCTCAAATTGAGTCACCGAAAGTGCAATGTTGAAAAAATACCTGTCTCAGATTGCTGCAGCTTTGTACCTTGTACATGCTGTGTGCCCTTGCTCTATTGCAGGGGAAACAATATCAGAAGTCTGTTGTCGGCAGTCAGCAGACCAGGAAGTATGGGAGAACCTTTCTGAGCAGAAGGTCCAAAGGGAGAAACACTAGCATCTCAAGGTCAGGCCTGAGGAAAGGGCTCAGTTTCACTCTCTGGTTCAAAGCCCAGTGGGACCCTCCCCAATATGAGACGAAAGAGTCCCACTTCTGATCCTCTCTTTGAATCCCAGTGCGTCACCTGCCTCAGAGTGCATCAGATCACTCTATAATGTTGAAAGGTGTAATTACATTGTCTGGGGGAAACCCACTAATAGCCAAGCTGCTATTTGAAATTGTACACTGTGTGGTGATAAATTAGGGGGCTCCACCTTCTCACTCTTTTGAACCTACTATGAGGTGGTATACCACAATGGTACGTACCTAAGTGAGTACACTTTTTTACTGATAGCATTTACAGTTGAGGTCATTTAGTAACAAAGGTGAGAGTGATGCTTTACGGATGTTGTAACAAATATATACATATTCAAAATGTAAGGAAATTCTATCTATGACAAAAGGAGAAGTGTTGCATTCCTTACAGGTGTGTCTTTGCTTTAGGGTTTGACTTACATGGACCAGAAGCCTCTATTTTTGTAAACAGATAGCTCTGACATGGACCATTGTGATGCATTCTTGGAGCTCACCACAGCAGGGTACATTGGTAGACTCCATAGACACACCTGCTTATGAAAACAGTCTGGGATCTCCCCTTCATTACCAGGCATGTTCTCACACACCACCCAGCTGCCTTTGTCAATCATTCTAAGGCCATGCACGTGAACACTGGTCCCTCTCTAATTAACGAGCGAGGGACGTTTAACCATATCCTTGAATGCCTTTAGACTTAACCAGGTACTAACGGCCCTCCATTCATGACTGTGTTGTATGGCGTCTGAGCCCATCCAATTCAAATTGGGCCTCATGTGATGATGATTGACCAGACACCCCAGTCCTCAACTTCTTTATTCATAAGCCCCATAAATACCTGGTGCTAACATGCATCCCTTGTCCTAATCTTGTCCACATTCTGATTATGCCATGGACAATGAAACCATTTAAACCATTATTATCCAGTCTTCTAAAATCATTGACAGGTGCCACCATTGACTCAGGGTATCATGTGTAATTGAAATAAATAATAAATATTATTTTCAAAGAATATCTCACAAATCATTTACATACAGGGAGGGACCAGGACATCTGGTCACAATTATGTATTTATTTTTAATTGAACCTTTATTTAACTAGGCAAGTGAGTTAAGAACAAATTCTTATTTACAATGATGGCCTAGTAGCAGTGGGTTAACTGCCTTGTTCAGGGGCACAATGCGGACACAGTGGACGGATGAGAGCCACATTTTAATACCATGTTAAGACGGTCTGAACATGTGAGCCAAAGAAAGAAGGCATGTCAGCACCAGGTATATACGGGACTTGTGATCAGCCTTGGTGATTTTAAGACAGCCTCCACTATTTATTCATTTGTAACCTGAGCGACTTCCATTACCCACCCCTGTAGATTTGTTCTGGCCATGCAGCTCCTCAACAGCACTCAGGACCTGTTGCATGTAGCAGCCAGGTAACAGTAGTAAAAGCTTCCTGTCCTAACCCTCCCCCACACCCCAAGGGCCAGATAGAGGCAGACACTGACAAGACAGGACAATAACCAGAGGAACCTCTAACATAGGTGAGATAGGCTACTGTACGTATATGACGGACGGTATGGAGGAAATACATCTACAGCAGTACAGTAGGCAAGTAATGTATGCAACATAATTACCCACTAAAAGGATGAGACTCAACATGTCATTGATCCCATTTGTTTGATCGTAAATAATCGAGCGCATCCTGTCGGGCTGTATCACCGCCTGGTACGGCAACTGCTCCGCCCACAACCGTAAGGCTCTCCAGAGGGTAGTGAGGTCTGCACAACGCATCACCGGGGGCAAACTACCTGCCCTCCAGGACACCTACATCACCCTATGTCACAGGAAGGCCATAAAGATCATCAAGGACCAAAACCACCCGAGCCACTGCCTGTTCACCCCGCTATCATCCAGAAGGCGAGGTCGGTACAGGGTCATCAAAGCAGGGACCGAGAGACTGAAAAACAGCTTCTATCTCAAGGCCATCAGACTGTTAAACAGCCACCACTAACATTGAGTGGCTGCTGCCAACACACTGACTCAACTCCAGTCACTTTAATAATGGAAATTGATGGAAATTGATGTAAAAATATATCACTAGTCACTTTAAGCAATGCTACTTAATAATGTTTACATACCCTACATTACTCATCTCATATGTATATGTATATACTGTACTCTATATCATCTACTGCATCTTTATGTAATACATGTATCACTAGCCACTTTAAACTATGCCACTTTGTTTACATACCCTACATTACTCATCTCATATGTATATACTGTACTGTATACCATCTACTGCATCTTGCCTATGCCGTTCTGTACCATCACTCAGGACAGCGGAGTCAATCACCACCTTCCGGAGACACCTGAAACCCCACCTCTTTAAGGAATACCTAGGATAGGATAAGTAATCCCTCTCACCCCCCCCTTTAAGATTTAGATGCGCTATTGTAAAGTGACTGTTCCACTGGATATCATAAGGTGAATGCACCAACTTGTAAGTCGCTCTGGATAAGAGCGTCTGCTAAATGACTTAAATGTAATGTAAATATATCTTCATGTACATATTCTTTATCCCTTTACACTTGTGTGTATAAGGTAGTAGTTTTGGAATTGTTAGGTTAGATTACTCGTTGGTTATTACTGCATTGTCGGAACTAGAAGCACAAGCATTTCGCTACACTCGCATTAACATCTGCTAACCATGTGTATGTGACAAATCAATTTGATTTGATTTGATCTGATTTTAAATAGAGAGAATACAGTAAAAGTTGAAGTCAGAATTGGAGTCAATTCAGAATTTCGCATCTATGAATTCACATTTGAATTGGACACACCCCACTGGAAGCAGAATTTGAATAGAATTTGAACTAAAGGAAGTAGAATTTAATTCAAAGCAATTCAAAGAAATTCAACTGGGACATGAAGTCTCATTCCTTTTAGCATCTGACACTTATTAATGCAGAGAATACACATCATTTCAAATATGACAAAATGATCTTAGAATATTTCAAGACTGCACTGTAATTTTTTAAACATTTGTATAGTGATGTGAAGAATAAATTAGCAAATTGAATTTCATTACATTTTATTGAATTAAATTCTACTTCCTTTTAATTCAAATTCAATTCTGCTTCCTGTGGTGTGTGGTCAACTCTCGAGCAGGAGCTCACTGATTTGACAGCTCCAATGCAGTTACACCTCCGACACCGGCAAAACACCCGCTTTGGGGGTGTCGGTTAGCACGGGTTAACACTTGATCTGATTTAATCTAGGCCTTAAAATGGACCCCAACCTTGGTAGAAGTAAAACAATTTAATTACAATAAGTATTTAATCTATATCACAACACAAATCAGCCTTGCTATAAAATAGAATAATAGCTATGATTGTTTGAATGTTAAAGCCTTCAGATTCTTGTGACTAAGATCATTGAAGGAAGAAACAGAGACAGAGTTCATTCAAACGTGTTGTAAAATGAAGATTAAACAAAGAATGCTGGAGTCTCCTTGGAAACTGCATGAATGGCTTATCAATACCTTCACAATTCACAATAATTCACAATTACTTGTGAATACT
This sequence comes from Oncorhynchus gorbuscha, assembly GCF_021184085.1. Taxonomy (NCBI): domain Eukaryota; kingdom Metazoa; phylum Chordata; class Actinopteri; order Salmoniformes; family Salmonidae; genus Oncorhynchus; species Oncorhynchus gorbuscha. The sequence continues at coordinate 11,275,146 of NC_060180.1, read as the reverse complement.
GCAGAGTAAGGAAATCAGTGGTCCAAACTAAATTGATAGGAACAGATGAGCTGCTAAAATGAAATGCCTTGAACAATGCAGGGTCAGCATGCATGGAGGGCCCTGGTCCCCCTTGGCTCCCCCTCATCCCATGGTAATTATATTGGGAGAGCCATGCCAACACGCCACCCAAGAGGGCCACCATCAATATGAAAGGAGAGAGGAAGTTTGGCCAGAGAAATAATGGGTGATTAAATGAGGAAGTAATAGGTTGGAGATACTTAATTAGACAATGTTGTCTTAATCTAATGGATGGCATAGGGGTGCCCCTCTCTCCCTCTCCTCTCTCTCTCTCTCTCTCTCTCTCTCTCTCTCTCTCTCTCTCTCTCTCTCTCTCTCTGTTCTGATTCATTCTGCCTCTCTGTAATACAATAAGAGCACAGCCAGATTAATTGTCTGTCAGGGAGAGTTCAAACAACCATTACATCTGGGTGCATACGCACAGGAGTGTGCTTTAAAGGGACTGCTTGAAGTGGCCATGGGTGGTCAGTGTGAATGCGTGTGTGTTTGTGTATATGTGTGCGTTTTTCTATAAAGAGTGGAAGACACAGATTCTATCTTTCGGAAGTTATACTATAAATAAGAAATGAATACTTTATATAGCTTGATATTCATTAGGGTGGCGGTCATAGAAAACTTAAAGGATCCCTGCCTTGTAGACCTTTGATGTGACCTTTGTTTGAATAGATTCTGCAAGACGTAGGTATTAAATCTGGTGGAACTGGGACACTGACCACCAAGCATTTCCAGGGGCTACGCTCAAGACATCATACTTTGCCATCAGCAATGTGCAAGTTAACCCTTCTTCAGCAGCAGGCTAAATGAAGAAGAGAACCCCTTAGCAAACAAAAGGTGATCTGCTGACACAATCAATCCTTTCTTGGGACTAGAGATAAGCTTTTTAAAATGGAAGGACAATTGCAACAAAGATAACATTTTGCTCTCAGGCAACATTCCCGATGGGGTCAATCATACTTCCATTCAATGCATTCTTTCCTTTTTTCGGTTGCTTGAGAAAACAAAGACGAACGAGCAGAAGACAGAGAGAGGAGGAGGTAGTGAGGAAAAAAATGTGCACGGTTTTCTGAACTGCCACAAGTTGAGCCTGACAGGGAGCTTTCATCATTGAGGGCAACGTCAGTCAGTATGACTTACATCTTGCATTGGGAGAAGTGGGAGCTCCCTGAATGAGAAATATGACTACCATCTGTAAATTTCATTAGCATTGATCCATTTAGAGAGAAAAGAGCGGCAGCTCTGGGGCCTTGAAGCAGTGACACCATAACCAAGCCCCTGTGACAGCTCCATCCATCCTCCCTGCTCTGGCCATGCCAATCAAACCCAGAGTGAGGTGACATCAGCCTGGTCCGGCCACTAGGCCCATTCTCCCAGCCCCAGGCCAAAATGGACCCTTGATTGACATCCTTTCAAACTCACTGGTGGGGGACGGGACAGGGGATAGTAGAGGGGGATGCTCTGTGTGTATGTGTGTGAGTGAGTGAGTGAGTGAGTGAGTGAGTGAGTGAGTGAGTGTGTGAGTGTGTGTGTGAGTGAGTGAGTGTGTGTGTGTGTGTGTGTGTGTGTGTGTGTGTGTGTGTGTGTGTGTGTGTGTGTGTGTGTGTGTGTGTGTGTGTGTGTGTGTGTGTGTGTGTGCGCGCGCATGTGAAGCCAGGGTTTGTGGTGTGGGGGGACTCTCCTCGGATGGCTACTTCAGTGCCAGCTGGGGTCCCGAACTGACAATCACAGCAACAATGAAGAACAGGGCGCTCCTCCTCCTGCTCTACACTCACACAGATGTGCGCACACTCTTACATGAAAATGCACTCTTGCATGAACACACACCCATTCTTTTAAATCAATTAAAATGTTTTGCTGATTTCTGGAGACAGTTGACAAAATACATATTCAAGTACTCAGATCCCGAATAGCTGAATGTAAAAAGCAAAAGCTATATCAAGTGAAGACAGATGATGACAGAGGAGTGGGATCATACGATGAGAAACCCTTTGAAACCAAACCCTGTAAAAACAATTTGTGATTAGCTGTGTTTAGTTCTTTAAGCCCTGTTTCTACCCTGTTTGCACAGTTAAATCTGCTGCAGGAGCAGAGCTGCGAAGTGAACCAGTCTAAATAAGTGTAATTGTCTCTTTCCCCTTTTCATGGAATTCGGTAATAGGATTAAATGCCACCTAGAAGGGCCATTGAACCGTTCAGTGAACTGCTGCGGTACCTTCTGCAACCATAATCATATCAACCAGCACCGCTTCCTGTTCTGACAGAGGCTATTCAAATCAAACCGGTAACTGTCTTTCCGGAATAAGTCAAAAATAACATTCTGATACATGTCTGACTTAACGAGCTGTTTGTGGAGTTATTTTTTTTCTGTCTGTAAAAACATTGCTTTGTACATGAACCACAAGAAGTAGTTTCAGACTCATCCCAGAAACATGGTTAGCGTGTACATAATTGGACTGAGTGTGACAAAAAGCTCTGGTTTCTTTCAGCCAATAGGCCTACATCTAACAGGTTTCTCTCATAACTTAAGTGGTAATGAGCTCAGCTTAGACACAAGCATTCTGAACTTGATATGATAATTGCATAGAGCCATAATAACCCTATTGAATGTTGTAAATGAAACTGGTGATGAATGAGGCATGATGACCTAATAGGACAGATAAACAGTATTCTACTGTAAGGGTATTAGATCTTCTCTTGGTTCTTAGAGAACAGCCATAGGATACCTTAGGCAACATATATCCAGCAGCACCTCAGTGCCTCCCACACCACACGCCACCTCAAGCGTTTGTCTGAGTGATAGCAGATTTTTGACTGGATGCCAATGTCTCCACTGAAGACCACAGACAATTACAACTACTAGGAGTTCAAAAACACATCCTACGCACTCACTCCACTATGATGGAGAGTTCTTTCTACCTTTCTGTTCACCTTCACGCTGCACCATTTAATTGCAATAATTACAAGCAATTACACAATGTATATTCACTCCCCCAGGCTTCAGCATCAGTGGATTTAAAGATTCCTTGAGGAGACATGGAGGTCTTGTCCTTTAATGAACACTACCGCTAGAAACCCCTTCTTCTTCTTCTTCTTCTTCTTCTTCTTCTTCTTCTTCTTCTTCTTCTTCTTCTTCTTCTTCTTCTTCTTCTTCTTCTTCTTCTTCTTCTTCTTCTTCTTCTTCTTCTTCTTCTTCTTCTTCTTCTTCTTCTTCTTCTTCTTCTTCTTCTTCTTCTTCTTCTTCTTCTTCTTCTTCTTCTTCTTCTTCTTCTTCTTCTCCTTCTTCTTCTCCTTCTTCTTCTTCTTCTTCTTCTTCTTCTTCTTCTTCTTCTTCTTCTTCTTCTTCTTCTTCTTCTTCTTCTTCTTCTTCTTCTTCTTCTTCTTCTTCTTCTTCTTCGTCTTCGTCTTCGTCTTTGTCTTCGTCTTTGCCGGCACATCATTTCCAATATGCACATTTATTTGACGTAAGATCAAGTTCCCAATAATTCATGTGTGTGTTGTTGTAGTAACATAATTGTAACTATAATACAAGCATTTACCAGTAAGCAATTTAGATGGAAGTTCAGTTGTGTGAAAATCCAAGAGTACAGTAGTTTGTTTTTCAGGTTCAGTCAAAGTCTAACCTCTGACCCCCTATCAAAACAACTATCAATGATTCAAATGAGCTGCTAAATCACTTGATATAATCTAACCCATTATAAATTGTCTACTGACTTAATCTAATTAGTTTGTTTGTATTAGCAGTGGTTTAAACAAACACCAATTACCTGGCTAATGACCTGACTGTGATTGCTCTCTCCAGCTCAGTTGATTGACTCCTCTCACGGCCAGAACCACTAAGCAGCTTCTGCTGAGCTATGTTGGGCAGACAGTTGCGAATCAGTCTAGTCGTGATCAAATGTTGACACAACAAAGCAGCAATTAGCAGGCGATGAAAGGCTTATTTTCATTCATTGTCACTATGGGTGTTTAATGTGTTTGTAACAGATAGAGGATGTTTCGTTGATTATTAATAAAATGTTTGTGCTCGAACCAAATATGTTTAGTGCTTGGCTAATATTTGTGCGTCAACAAAAGGAAAATGTATGTTCTCTTTTCGTAAGCCAGTAACAGGAACACGAGGTATTGTAACTGAGAAGCCTTCCCATAACAAGAGAAAGAACCCAAAAGATTCTCTCTCACCGGTGTAGATCTCCTGTGTTAGCCTCTAAAGATTTGTCCTTACCTGTCCCTATTGCAGAAGACACATACTTAGTCTATGGCATGTATTTTGAAAACAGGAATACTTCTGCGCTGCTATACACACTGTGCTGTTTACTCAATAGTGCTCCGAAACCACTGAATTTGTAGGCACATGCACAGTCATCATCAGGTTGAAACAACGGCAAATGCCTAGTAAGGACAAAGTACAGGTACGTGCATATGGTTTTTCAAGAGCCCTGTTTATACCTGTAGGCTTGTGCTAACCTGTGTCCATTGTCCTGATGTTGTCCACATTACTTTTGTGCCGAAATCTTCAGGCATGCATCTACACATTGTAAGAAAATGTGTCTCTTATCTGTCCACTGTGCTCACATTGTGACCTGATTTCCTGGTCCCTCCCTGTATGCAAATTATTTGACATATTCTTTCAAAAATAATATGTATTTGTTTAAAACACATCATGATGCCATAAGTCAATGAATTTAGAGGTGGGATAATAATGGTTTAAATGGTTTCTCAGTCTAGATCCGTCTACACTTGTAAGAGTTTCAGACTCAATGCGTGCCTGACTACCTCCTGATGTCACAATGAGTCTACACCGGTCCAAAAATGTGTGCACAAGTTCAGGACAAATGACGCATGTTAGCAACAGTTATCAACAGGGCTATGGACAAGGTTGGTTCTCGTCAGGTAAATTGAGCTGGAGCTACCTATAGCCAGTAGCCTGATAACTCACACTAACTTCTTCCTCTGTCGTTTGCTACATACTTTAGTCTGAGACTTCCATCATTGAAGTCGTTTGTGGTGACGAGGGGCACGATGGTCGTCATACAAAGCAAAATCATCAGCGATTGGATTGTCTCAAACCAACCAGAGTATCAAAGCCTATGACAAAATTTCAAAGATGGCCCCGAATGTCTTCGCATTCAGTGAAGGGTCAGGGAGGTACTCAGATGCAGACTCATTGAGGAAAAGAAACTAGCGTCTGTTGGCGTGGCGTAGCGTTTGGCCGGAGCAAGGAGTCTGGGTAGCCAGGCAACAGACCCAGGTTCCTGCACCTTGAATTAAAGGGAGAGTCAGGCAGAGTTGAGACCCAGCACCTTATGAGTCTAAAGACAAAAGTAGGATAAAAGTAGGATAAATCAAGGTTAGGGTTAGGGTTAGGGTTAGGGTTAGGGGGTTAGGGTTAGGGTTAGGGTTGAGCCTGGGTGTGGACATGAAGCAGTTTTGGGGAAGCTACTCTGAAAATATAGTTTTCCAAACTACCAATTACTTCACACTGGAAGAAGCTGAGCTGAAATAAAGCTACCCTTAAGAGAAATATAGTTTTAAAAAGTAGTTCACTACATCAAAACTACAGTACCTCATGAAAAATGATCATATCTAAATCTGAAATGTCATATAATACAAAGTTAGGAAACATAACTGCAAGAACATTCTGGAGTCAGATGTTATCAGTGTAGTGAGATCTGTGTGACAGCTAGAAAGTGAGTGGGTCGGCTTTGCTGAGTGTTCAGGGAGAGAGAAAAAAAACGGGGAGTTTTTTGCAAAAACAAGTTCTATATATGTATATACATATATGTATATTTATTTTGTTATGTAGTTGGTAGTTCTAGTAGTTACATGGTAAAAAGTAATGAACTACTGAAAGTCCTACTAAGATTTGACTTAACTACCACCAAGCTCCTTGCCAACCCTATTTGCTCCTGTTAATCACTCTAGATAAGAGTGTCTGTTAAATGATTTAACCCCAGGGTCTCGTGCTTACATGGGCAGAGAACATTACGGAATATACGGGGTTTATGGACTAGAGGTTGTTTTTGGATGGAATTTTAGGAAACTTCATATGGAATTTCTGGTAAACAAAAAATGTCCTAAAGTCTCAGTACCCATTATAAACAACCTGGCAATGCTGCATGACATTGTTTCTGTAGTTTTCAGGCTAGAGGTGCATTGCCATCAGCACTTTTTTCTTAGCAATATGCAATTAGCGAAGGGGTCAAAGGTTAGACTAAATATAAGCCTGAGACTTACTAGTCACTCAACAGATCCTTCCAATCCCCCGGATTACAGAATGGAAAATCACTGATGATGGATTTGACCCCCACCCCCCACACACACACACTCTTCGTCCCCCCTCTCCTCAGGGACCGGACTGCTGCTGTGTCATGTCTTCTGTCGTGTCTCTGTGTCTCCATCTCTCCTCTCCTCTCCTCCGTGTAAAACACAAACATACGTCCATTTCCCGTCACTCTGCTGGGTATTAGTGCCTCAGTTCAGGCCAAACGATTACCTGGTGCTGAAAGGTGCTCAACAACTGCATTGTAGTTGACGAAACAAACACCGGCCCTGCAAATTCCAACATGAAAGCTCACTGTGCCACGTACCAGGCTCACAAACATGAAAGGCTAAATAGTTTGATCACCATAGAGTGCACCTTGAGTTCAGCGCAGTTCAACAACACACCTTCCCTCCTTTTAAGTCTTTGTAATACCTGACATAGTTCACTCGGGGGTCTTGATCTGTGGATGAAACTAGGCAGTGAACCTGTGTCCAGTGAACCTGAGTCCCCAAACATTAAGTGTGTTATAGGTCAAGTCCCACGCAGGGTGTCCTAATAAGAAAGGCCCCATGAGCAGAGCAGACTACAGAGAGCCAGAAAGTCCTGCCTGTCAATTAGAATCTCCCTTCGACTGTTCCGCACCAGTAATCTCCTGCGTTAATATAGAGTGGCTGGGTTATGGGGCCACGTAACCGTAGAAACGTGTCCCAGGGACTGCTTAAGGCGCTGCTTGGGTCCTTAGCATCAGGGGATGGTGCAAAATGTCTAATGGGGCGGCTTCTGGGGTGTTTGGGACCTAATGTTCAAGGAGGCCCCACTACAGGGCTGGGGCCATGCCCTATATACCTGGGTCATGGGGTGGAATTAAAAGTGGGGAAAGGGGGAATACCATAGAAGAACGGTTAAGAGGAAAGGGCTAGACAGAAGCAGGTAGAGGAGGGTATGAGTATGAAAGCAAATCTGACATCAAACAGACCACATCATGAGAGTCTATGAACTTAGGTTGTGTGGGTATGTGACCTGTAATGTGCGTTTTGATGACTCATTATAACAGGGCATTGAACAAAAAGTACACCAAAATATGATTATAAAAATAATAAGATTTAGTGAGGTAATTACATATTAATTCCTCAGAAGGATTTTTGTCTTATCCTCCTGTTGAGAGAACACTTGTAATGATGATCTCACATATGTTTTATAACTGTTATTATGGCAATGCAACTATTTATAGTAGAATAAGTAATCTGACGGCATTATTCAAATACGTAATTCAAACGGAATACTGCAGCACAAATGTTTTAATAGAGCACATAGCACAGGTCGTAGAAAAAACGTAGAACTCCGTGTGTTTTTTGAGGTTCTCAAACAAATCTCCAAAGTAAGTTTATGGTCTGAACCAGTGTTCATTATTCATAAGACAGGGAGCTAAGCCTCCAAAGTGTCCCAATCCTCAGAGTGATCACTTACAAAAGAGAAAAGAGAAGGAAGAAAACCCCTAACAGGAGCAAGGATAAACAATGGGGAAGAGAGAGAGTGAGATAAAGCAAGCAAAAGAGATAGAAAGAGAGAGTGAAAGAAAGAAAGTGACAGAGAGAAAAAGAGAGTGAAAGAAAGAGAGAGAGAGAAACAAAGTGAAAGAAAGGGAGAGTGAAACAGAGAGAGTGAAAGAAAGAGGACGAGAGAAAGAAAGAGGACGAGAGAAAGAAAGAGAGAGCGAAAGAAAAAAAGAGAAAGAGAGAAAGAGAGAAAGAGAGAGCCGAAAGAGATTCTGGGTTGGGGGACACACAGATACTGCTATCATTTCCACTAGATACACCCTCATATCAATGCTGCACCGCTCACTGCAACCCCTGCAAGATGCATACAAGCCGTTATTAATCAATGTAGAAAGAAGAAACTCTTCCCACTGTCTCTGACAACACTTCGCAAAAGCCACCCTTTACCACAGAAGCATCTGTGGGTTGATTTGCGACTGTGGGGCCTGTGTGTTTGCCTTGTTAAACATTGACACCCAGACTTGCTTTCTGCCCCCCTCCCCCCAACACACAACCTGCCTGGGAGGCAGACAGTGTGGGAGAGTGTGTAAATCACTGAGCTGAATAGGGAAAGGTCTGGCTGTGACACGTCGCAGCAGCTCTGGGCGCAGGTCTCTCCACTGACCACAATCACTCCCACTGTTAACAGTTCACATACTAAGTACTCACTAACACAGCATAGACTAGATTGATATTCCCTATCCTGGAATTAAGGGCATAGCCTTTGTGCAGCTTTCACAGATTGTGGACCTGTATGACTGAGTGATATTTTTTGCTGTATGTGATTAAATGTTTTTCATTAACAATAGATGTCAGTTAAACATAATACCAGTTTCAAACATTGAGTTTTTAGGCAAGGTTATTTTCATAACTGCAATCAATTCTCAGCACATTCTCCATTCAGATTCTCTTAATTCTTTAAGTTGTATAAAATGACTTCTTACTTTAGTAACCATGAAATCATGTGTTAATTAAAACAAAAAGCAAAAGAGGTGATCGGCAGGCAGGAGGCAGGCGCCCATTTTATTTCCAGTTTCCATAGGCCTCTTCTCAATTGGATTTCGTGACTCCTTGCGACCTTCTTCCATCCTCTCATCGCTTCCTTTTGAAAAATGTGTGAAGTGGTGCAAAAAAATGTAGGACTGGCAACAGTAGGGTTGGCAACAGTAGGGTTAGCAACAGTAGGGTCGGCAACAGTAGGGTTAGCAACAGTAGGTTTAGCAACAGTAGGTTTAGCAACAGTAGGGTTGGCAACAGTAGGGTTGGCAACAGTAGGGTTGGCAACAGTAGGGTTAGCAACAGTAAGGTTAGCAACAGTAGGGTTAGCAACAGTAGGGTTAGAAACAGAGGAGTTTATTTTGTTTAAAAAATGTGTTCGGAGAACTTAATGAGCCGGCGGTGATCCATCGGCTCATTAAGTTCTCCTGATCTAATAATGAGCTCAGTCAGACCCTTATGAACACTGACTACAGCAGTAATTGTATGTGAGTGCGTCTCAAGTTTGGGGTCAACTGAATTTCATGTTTATTAATGGCAGACGTGCAGAAAGATGGTGGCCTCTATACACATACCATAAATGCCTTGTTTTCTAAGTTTACTGTATTGTAGCTTGATTTCTGTATTAGCACAGTATACAAAATACCAATTCTAGCTCCAAGCAGCAATTTGAAAAAACAAAAATTAGATTCAACATGAACTTTAACTCAGGTCAATCAATCAAAATAATACATATCTTGGCATAACCAAGGCATACAAAAGAGATGCTACCTCTCAACACAAACGTCAGCTTCTGGGTCACCTGTACCTTCCCATCACATTAGGAGCACATGGGTCAGCATACACACTCTGACCAGTGACCGATCAGGCTGGCGTACTGTAGCTGCAGTGATTATAAGCAGTGGAGGAAACCTGGACGAGGTGGTTTAAGCTGTAGAAACAGCGGTTCTGGGTGCCTGTAATCTCCTGAGAGGGCACCACTGGGGCCAGTGGAGGGGTCAGTTGGTGGGACGCACAGGTGCTTCATTCCCTGTCCCATATAGACATCCTCTAAGAAGAGGGCTTGAAAATGCTTGGACGCCTCCACAAGCTTCCTGGGGAGGTCCATGGAGAAGACATAGCTGTGGCCCACAGTATTAGTTGCGTATAAGGCAGAAGAGGCTAGTGGGAGGAGTTAAAGAAGGACGGGCTCATTGTAATGAAACAGTATCAAACATAGTGCCAGTAACCGAAAAGTTGCTGGATCGAATCCCCTAGCTGACAAGGTAAAAATCTGTCATTCTGACCCTGAGCAAGGCAGTTAACCCCCAACAACAACTTCTCCCCAGGGGCCGATGACGTGGTCGTGGATTAAGGCAGCCTCCAGCACCTCTCTGATTCAGAGGGTTAAATGTGGAAGACACATTTCAGTTGTTTGCATTCAGTTGTACAACTGACTAGGTATCCCCCTTTCTCTTTCCTTTGTTTGACTGTTCTATTTATTCCATTCCAGCCATTACAAAACCTGTCCTCCTATAGCTCCTCCCACCAGCCTCCAGTGGTACATAGTCTCAGGAAACTCCTCTTTGGGAATGTATTTTTTGGAGTTGAGATCTCTTATAACAGGGTTTGAATAGATCACCTGTCCAGTCACTTAGTTCAACTTTGAAGCGTTAAGCAGCATGTTGATCAGGTTGTGCACCTTGAGGAACACATCCGCATCGATCTTCAAGGCACAGGAGGCGTGGGGCAGCGAGAGCTCAGCCCCTCCAGCATCACCATGATAAAGTTTTTGTAGCAGTCGTTGAGATCGCTCTGCAGCAGATCCTAGTGCTCTTTGCTCTCTTGCAGCACTTTCTCCTGGAGGAAGAACAGACCCACCTCTTTCCCCAGTACCTGTCTAGCACTACCTTAAGCATTGCGGGCGCTGTCACGAGCCACCCTGTCGTAGGGCTCCACTGGTATTATCAGAATCAGGAAGGGGTTCTGCACCAGGCATTTCCCTGGCTCATCCAGGAGGAAGTGGTACTCATGTGATTTTTCTACATGGTACAGTCCTGAGGACACATACTGGGCTGGAGTGGTCAGTACTGCCTTGATTTCTGTGGTCAGATTAGTGATTATGGTCAGTGCTGTCATTATGGTTCTGGTTTCGTTCTTTTTTGGGAGTTTCTGAATTGAGGTTTCTGACCTGTAGAAATGCTGAGTGGAGTCAGTTACACTGTTGAACTAACCCATTCTGCAGAGAGATTGGTGTGGATGATGATAATCACTGTGGAGGAGTATGAGGAAATAGTTGTGGGAGCGGGACACCCAACGGTTTCTCCCACCTTCTGGCAATCTCCTGACTGGGAAGAGAGCAGGAGAGAGGGCTTAATGGATTATTGCTTTTTGGGGAGAGACTCAACGAGTGGCACTGAGATGTTACACTTTTAAAATGTATGTCAGACAACAAAACAATGATTGAGAAGTTAAACAAACCACATAGCTGTGCACAAGGATTACTTTGAACAATTGTCACAGAGAATTGAACAAAAACACATTCACTTGAAGAACAGTGCAGCTGCAAATGTTGGTAACAGAATGGTAGCACAAACCGTCATTCTGTTACCACATTATGAATCTGCACTGTTCTTTTAGTTCATGTGTTTTTGTCAAATGTTCAGTGGAAATGGTTAAAAGTAGTCATTGCGCATAGAATTGTATAGTTTGTTTAACTTTACAGCCATTGTTTTTTGTTTGCCACACATTTTAAAGCGAATAATCTGAGTCTGTCACTGTAATCGTGGAAGTGCCCTCCTGTTTGGTGCTGAACCACCAATGACCTCTTAATCTCTACCTCAGGTGGGCTTTTCACAGGTAATGGGTTTCACATAGTGACATATTAATACCATAATTAACATGCAAGCACAGGGAAATAATATGTTAATAGAAGCAACAAATGCACCTGTCACACATTGACCTTAGTCACACGTACTGCACGTACTGTGGAAAGACCATATCACACATTGATGATGGCCTAATTAGATGTGCTGTAAAAGGATAAATGATTAGATACTAAGCTAATGGCTAACAAAGGCAGTTGTAGGTGGAACACATGGCAACAAAATCACACTAACATAGGAAATACTTACAGTAGGTAAAGGTCAAGATTGAAGGACTATAAATGACATGTCAAACATTTCTACAAACACTACACATTCACTAGGCATGCTTCCAGTCCATTAGGTAGCCACACTGGTAAACTGCTCCCTCTACACTGGTTTCCCTCCTCTTCTTAAACCTAGCAGTCACAGCATTGTGGCTCCCCTTTAATGCTTGCCATTTGTTCTTAGAGTTCATTTAGCATTTCTTTGGAAGTAGGCATGCAGCCGACTTGAGTTGGCTGCTTTAACCTTGCCTTTGCTCTAGAAATCTCAGGGCAATAAACATTCTTGGATACAGTATCAGCTTTGTCAAGAAAATATCATAGGTTATTGTATACAGAGTGAGTGAAGCCCTTTACAACGGCTCTTAACCACATCAGCCTCTCTTTGAGGTCACCTGGGATCTGCCAACACATGCCAGATAAGTTGTCCTTCTCCTCTACTGAAATACACTGGTGGGTACTGAAGAAGACAAACACTTTGTTGAGCTGTATGTCCATGTTAGATTGAGTGGAATGATATGTATACCCAACATGCATACAAACACACGAAAAGGAGAGTAGGGGCCTGAGGTCACACACTTAATGTGTTGTGAAATCTGTTGTGAATCTATTGTAATGTTTAAAAAATTGTATAACTGCCTTAATTTTGCTGGACCCAAGGAAGAGGAGCTGCTGCCTTGGCATCCATAATACATGGGGATCCATTGTAAATACAAAATACAAATACACATACATTAATGTGCTCCTTATTTCTAATGGTAAATCTAATCAAGTAATCTATCAAATATTTCTCTATTTTCACCAGAGGCTTCTTTACCCTTACAGATACCCAACTCTAACCATTTGTTGCTTAGAAGCAAACACATACGTGTTAGATACAAAGCAACAAATGGAGCTTGGTATGGTACAGAAGCCAAACCATTCCTTCTCCTGCCTAGTGCTCTTTTTCCATAGATGCGTAATTCACTATTTGTCGGCTTTGGGGTGAAAAGTTCCCAGACTTTGTTTGGCTTGGAACAGAGCCTGCTAACCGACAGGAAGTTTCACTTTTTACCGTAAAGAGGGTGTGAGAGAAAGAGGGAGAAAATGAGAGAGAGAGGGGGCGAGAGAGAAAATGAGAGAGAGAAAGAAGAGAGAGAGAGAGAGAGAGAGAGAGAGAGAGAGAGAGAGAGAGAGAGAGAGAGAGAAGAAGTCTTGAGACTGAAGGAGAGGGTCAGGAGGAGCTGACATTTGTCAGAGGTGGTTGAAATATAAACCCCAGAATTGAAGGAAAGTCATGAGGCCTCGGTCAGGCCATGATGTCTCTGACAGATGTTTGGAGCTCCATGTCTACCTTCAAGAGCCCTTTTAACCCTCAGCCATCAACAGAGTGAGGACAGACACAAATGGGGCCTAAAAGTTACATTTCACCTCGGTTGGAATGTCTTTTCCCTCTTGCAGAAATCTTTATGCTGCGGAGTTCAAGAAGACTCACGTGAGAATCCAGGACCCAGCCACGCCCAGGGTGCAACTGTGAGGAGAGTATTATTTGATGCACACTTCACAACAGCAGCTGTAATTAAACTGGTGTCATACTCTATCCATTACCTCATGGTGAATTAAAATGGATCAAAACTTCAATGTCTTTTCTGCCCAGATCTGGTATGAGTGTGGCTATTTGGGGAACAGCAACTTTCCAAACCACAACAAAAATAGTTTGCCACCTTGTAGATGCATGTCCAATATTTATCCGGTTGGTTTCTTGACTAGTCTAGTAAATGCATTTCAACTCTCAGTAGGGATGCCAGGGTTTTGTGTATGGTGGCCTCTAGTGGTTAAAAATTAAGAGTTAACTCTGACCATCAACGTACTTCGTAATGACAAGTGAAAACACATTTTTCCTAATCATTAGTATTTTTCTGTTGCAGCCTCGCCCAAATGTTGCACTAGCAACAGGTATTTAAAAAGATAATACCGTAGTAGTGGGTTGACTGCCACACCCTTACGTCAGGCTCATGTTGCTGACGGAATATAAATTGAACAGGGTTAATTAAGCTTCAACCAAAAACAGACAGTGGTTATCAGACCGTGCCTCTGTTTTGAGCATAATTATACCTCAGTGCCACTTGAAATTATGTACAAACGTGTAACCTCCTTCCTCGTATTTACCTTTTCTACCTCATTGGTTTGCCCCAGACGTTCTCCTGTTCTTTCTTTCTCACTTTCTCCCTCTCTGTCTCCTATCTCCTTCAGTTGCTCTCTCATACATTCTACTGGTCTCTTGAACTCCTTCCCTCTCTGTCTCCTATCTCCTTCAGTCGCTCTCTCATGCATTCTATTGGTCTCTTGAACTCTTTTCGTCTCTGTCTCCTATCTCCTTCAGTCACTCTCTCATACGTTCTACTGGTCTCTTGAACTCTTTCCCTCGCTCTCTCTCTCTCTCTCTCTGTATTCTCATTAATGGCTCTATTGAGGGGGAGCCCCCCCCCCCTCCCCTCCCCTCCCCTATTACCCCCTTTTTCACCGAAGCACAACGCTGACTCATCTGCCGCGCAGTGCAGTTCGTGCACAAGATGAGATGAATACAGAAGCTTCATTTTTTTTCTCCATTCTTTATTTCTCCTGCCAGAGGTTAGGTCAAACCTATTAGACTCTGAACTGTTTGCAGTATTAAAGAACACGTTTCAATAATTCACAACAGTCACTGGGCTTAGAGGATGGCATGAAACAGAGTAAAGTCCTGTGCTGAATAAATGTTTTCATTCAGCCTTACAGCACAGTAAGGATGCTGAGACTTCTGTCAACAACAGTGGAAAGCTGCAGCTTATGTAACGTAATGACCTTATACAACATGCAAATCAAAAGGGGTCTTCTAAACAATGGCTGTAATTATATTGATCAGGGAGAGTAAGGGGTCAACTGTAGTGTCAATGGATTTAGAAAATGTTCCATACCTATTTGAGAGTGTTTTATTACTTTTGGTAGAACAAAGAACTAGCTTGCCATGAAAGGTCTTGATTGCCATAAAACATATGAAATACGTGTTTTCAAAGGTATTGTAAACATATTTTACCAATACGATTTATTTAGTAAAAACAGCTACATAAACTATTCTCTCCATATCTAGCAACACCTCTTCAGAGTATAAATGTCACATGCATTTTCATTCAAATTTCTGCTGCTGACATACCTGACAACAAAGAAAATGGGTCAATTGGAAACACCAGATGAAAAAATATACCACTTTCTCTGGAAAGTGTATCAGTGCTTTCCCATACAGGGCCTAAACCTTAAACCCAAGAAAAAATCAAATTAATGTTCTGGTTAAACTGAAAGACTCATATCCCTCACCAATGTAGGATGTAATAGACTCGCCCCATTCCAATCCCTACCCCACCGCCCTCAGCCCCCGACCCAGACGTCCCATGCCCACCCCTACCCCACCACCCTCAGCCCCCGACCCAGATGCCTCCACAGATTTGGTTCAGTAATACCATAGGCGTATGGCTCTGCATATAGGTTGCAACCATATCGCTTCTTACAGAGGCGCACAGATGAAAGAGGAACTCTAAATCCGCAAGAAGGCATAAACATTTTTATCAATATCAAAAGTTTTAATTTGAATGATACGGATGGGCTTATCTGTGTGCTTTGTGTCAAGTAAGCTAATCAGTATTACTATTATCCAGCTCAGATTCACAGTAATTATATCTATCTGAAGGCCAGGTCCTTGCCCAAAATATGTGGGCCCTGTTCTAGGTCAGCTACAGGTCAAGATTTAAACCGTCTCCATTTTGCAAATAAAAAATTGGGCTCCGAGTTATAATTCTTAGCAAACAGATTATTCAATTAAAGCAGGCTGCTTAAGATGTAGTAAAACATAAAACTATAAATTCATAAATGCAATTAAAGACAAAAAAGTGTCTGAAAAAATTACAGCTGATCATTCCTTTGAGGTTGATTTTGCATGGCTTTAAGTCACAACACTGAATATGCAATATTTCAATGTTGCCAGAAACTGAGTAATGCTCAAAACCTGTACTCAAAATACACCTAAATGTTATTACTGTGATTGTGATATTATTATTATTGTGATATTTAAGGATGATAGTCTAATCATAAAGCCATGCAAATCAGCATGTATCATAAGGATTTTCTGTTTCACTACTACACAGATTTAGACTATGGCAACAAATAATCAAGTTCTAATAAGAGGGACTCAACCTTCTTCACTGAGGTCAGCCCCTTATTCACCCAGCCAGGTGTGCCAATGTCTATATCTAAAGGGTGGAGTCATATATGGAGTTGCATTATGGTTGTTGTTAACCCCTACTCCTTCAGACATACAGGAGATAGTGGCGGTCCGACCCAGCAGGCAGAGGGGAACATTACCTTGTCCCGACCTTGTTCCGCCCTTGTGGCCCAGACAGACAAATCCCCAAAGATTACATGTATAAAGCAAGAGGGTGTGTGCTTGGTTCAAAAGTACACCACCACACAAGATCACAAGAGTGCCAGGCCTACTGTCAAAGCAGTGTTTTTCAGCTGGGGTTTAATGACATATTTCATTGATTGGTTCATTCTTGGCTCATCCATTCTCTACACTTCACCAACAGGATGCTCTCCGAAAAATATGCAGGGAAAACACTGTTCCAAAACTATTTATATTAAACTGTGAATGACAAGACTTGAAAACTCATGGAGGCTACTGGCTCAGTAGCTGAACTAAATACAATTTCAAATGCCAAAGGTCCACTAGGGGCTCTTCAACAAGCTTACAGCACTGAACTACGTGCTGCCCTGGCCTGAATGGGCTGGATGCTGTGAGAGTGGTATGCTTGGCCCCTCTCAGCCAGTCAGAGATGGTTGTGAACTCTGGGGGAATCCGAGACTGATTAGGCCATGTCCCGGCGCCGTCATTAGCGCACAGTGGAGACTCAGCTTAATGGAGAGACACATCGTCGCTAATTGCCTCAATTTGGATGAAGCCTTGTGACAGCTCTATGGTGAAGAAGGGCACACACAAGGTCAATTGTCTTGCGATGGAATACTAAACTCATTTCTGATGTGTTATGACTGACTAAGCAGACGCTTATGAAGAAGGAAGGGTCATTATTTTAGAGTTCAGAGTGTACTTCACAACAGAAGGCTCTTTCCCCCTCAACGAACCATTTTAATTTATCAAATCATATAATTTCAACTTCCGTAATCTTGACGTCAAGTTTGTCAATTTGACTCTACACATGAATTGTTTATGAACAAGCAACATACAGATAAAGGACAAGACAAGCAGTTGACGATCAAACAAAAATACAGCCAAATTCAACAAATGGAATAATAATGGTTCTTTTATACAAAAGATTATTGCCCTCCAAGACATTTTTATAAATAAAGAACACCAAATAAACTTAACCTCTAATACTACATAAATATACATATATATACATATACATACAGTTGAAATCGGAAGTTTACAAATACCTTAGCCAAATACATTTAAACTAAGTGAATATACGGTGAATTATAAGTGAAATGATCTGTCTGTAAACAATTGTTGGAAAAATTACTTGTGTCATGCACGAAGTAGATGTCCTAACCGACTTGCCAAAACTATAGTTTATTAACAAGAAATTTGTGGAGTGGTTGAATAACTAGTTTTAATGACTCCAACCTCAGTGTACAGTGCCTTGCGAAAGTATTCGGCCCCCTTGAACTTTGCGACCTTTTGCCACATTTCAGGCTTCAAACATAAAGATATAAAACTGTATTTTTTTGTGAAGAATCAACAACAATTGGGACACAATCATGAAGTGGAATGACATTTATTGGATATTTCAAACTTTTTTAACAAATCAAAAACGGAAAAATTGGGCGTGCAAAATGATTCAGCCCCCTTAAGTTAATACTTTGTGGCGCCACCTTTTGCTGCGATTACAGCTGTAAGTCGCTTGGGGTATGTCTCTATCAGTTTTGCACATCGAAAGACTGACACTTTTTCCCATTCCTCCTTGCAAAACAGCTCGAGCTCAGTGAGGTTGGATGGAGAGCATTTGTGAACAGCAGTTTTCAGTTCTTTCCACAGATTCTCGATTGGATTCAGGTCTGGACTTTGACTTGGCCATTATAACACCTGGATATGTTTATTTTTGAACCATTCCATTGTAGATTTTGCTTTATGTTTTGGATCATTGTCTTGTTGGAAGACAAATCTCCGTCCCAGTCTCAGGTCTTTTGCAGACTCCATCAGGTTTTCTTCCAGAACGGTCCTGTATTATTTTAACCATCTTCCCTGTCCCTGCTGAAGAAAAGCAGGCCCAAACCATGATGCTGCCACTACCATGTTTAACAGTGGGGATGGTGTGTTCAGGGTGATGAGCTGTGTTGCTTTTACGCCAAACATAACGTTTTGCATTGTTGCCAAAAACTTCAATTTTGGTTTCATCTGACCAGAGCACCTTCTTCCACATGTTTGGTGTGTCTCCCAGGTGGCTTGTGGCAAACTTTAAACAACACTTTTTATGGATATCTTTAAGAAATGGCTTTCTTCTTGCCACTCTTCCATAAAGGCCAGATTTGTGCAATATACGACTGATTGTTGTCCTATGGACAGAGTCTCCCACCTCAGCTGTAGATCTCTGCAGTTCATCCAGAGTGATCATGGGCCTCTTGGCTGCATCTCTGATCAGTCTTCTCCTTGTATGAGCTGAAAGTTTAGAGGGACGGACAGATCTTGGTGGATTTGCAGTGGTCTGATACTCCTTCCATTTCAATATTATCCAAATCCGGCTTTAAACTTCTTCACAACAGTATCTCGGACCTGTCTGGTGTGTTCCTTGTTCTTCATGATGCTCTCTGTGCTTTTAACGGACCTCTGAGACTATCACAGTGCAGGTGCATTTATACGGAGACTTGATTACACACAGGTGGATTGTATTTATCATCATTAGTCATTTAGGTCAACATTGGATCATTCAGAGATCCTCACTGAACTTCTGGAGAGAGTTTGCTGCACTGAAAGTAAAGGGGCTGAATAATTTTGCACGCCCAATTTTTCAGTTTTTGATTTGTTAAAAAAGTTTGAAATATCCAATAAATGTCGTTCCACTTCATGATTGTGTCCCACTTGTTGTTGATTCTTCACAAAAAAATACAGTTTTATATTTTTATGTTTGAAGCCTGAAATGTGGCAAAAGGTCGCAAAGTTCAAGGGGGCCGAATACTTTCGCAAGGCACTGTATATAAACTTCTTACTTCAACTGTATATTATTAGAATACAAGATAGAAAGGTTATTAAACTGTATATTAAACTGACAGTACCAGTCAAAAGTTTGGACACACCTACTCATTCAAGGGTTTTTCTATATTTTCACTATTTTCTACATTGTAGAATAATAATAATGACATCAAAACTATGAAATAACACATATGGAATCATGTAATAACCAAAAAAGTGTTAAACAAATCAAAATATATTTTTGTATTGAGATTCTTCTTTGCCTTGATGTCAGCTTTGCACACTGTTTTATGTACAGTTGAAGTCGGAAGTTAACATACACTTAGGTTGGAGTCATGAAAACACATTTTTCAACCACTTCACAAATTTCTTATTAACAAACTATAGCTTTGGCAAGTCGGTTAGATCATCTACTTTGGCAATAATTTTTCCAACAATTTTTTACAGACAGATAATTTCAATTATAATTCACTGTATCACAATTCCAGTGGGTCAGAAGTTTATATAAACTAAGTTGACTGTGCCTGTAAACAGCTTCGAAAATTCCAGAAAATGATGTCATGGCTTTAGAAGCTTCTGATAAACTATTTGACATCATTTGAGACAATTGGAGGTGTACCTGTGGATGTATTTCAAGGCCTACATTCAAACTCAGTGCCTCTTTGCTTGACATCATAGGAAAATTAAAGAAATCAGCCAAGACCTCAGAAAAATTGTAGACCTCCACAAGTCTGGTTCATCCTTGGAAGCAATTTCAAATTCCTGAAGGTACCATGTTCATCTGTACAAACAATTGTACGTAGGTATAAACACCATGGGACCACGCAGTTGTCATACCGCTCAGGAAGGAGACTCATTCTGTCTCCTAGAGATGAACGTACTTTGGTGCGAAAAGTGCAAATCAATCCCAGAACAACAGCAAAGGACCTTGTGAAGATGCTGGAGGAAACAGGTTCAAAAGTATCTATATCCACAGTAAAACAAGTCCTATATTGACATAACCTGAAAGGCCACTCAGCAAGGAAGCAGCCACTGCTCCAAAACTGCCATAAAAAAAGCCAGACTATGGTTTACACCTGCACGTGGGGACAAAGATCGTACTTTTTGGAGAAATGTGCTCTGGTCTGATGAAACAAAAAAGGAACTGTTTGGCCGTAATGACCATCGTTATGTTTGGAGGAAAAAGGGGGAGGCTTGCAAGCCAAAGAACACCATCCCAACCGTGAAGCACGGGGGTGGCAGCATCATGTTGTAGGGGTGCTTTGCTGCAGGAGGGACAATGACCCTAAGCACACAGCCAAGACAACGCACTAGTGACTTCGGGACAAGTCATTGAATGTCCTTGAGTGGCCCAGCCAGAGTCCGGACTTGAGCCCAATCAAACATCTCTTGAGGCCTGAAAATAGCTGTACAGCAATGGTCCCATCCAACCTGACAGAGCTTTAAGAGGATCTGCAGAAAAGAATGGGAGAAACTCCCCAAATACAGGTGTGCCAAGCTTG
The DNA here is from genome assembly GCF_021184085.1 of Oncorhynchus gorbuscha. Lineage (NCBI taxonomy): Eukaryota > Metazoa > Chordata > Actinopteri > Salmoniformes > Salmonidae > Oncorhynchus > Oncorhynchus gorbuscha. The sequence continues at coordinate 11,254,454 of NC_060180.1, read as the reverse complement.
TAACATCATACCAAAGAAGACTCAAGGCTGTAATCGCTGCCAAAGATTCTTCAACAAAGTACTGAGTAAAGGGTATAAATACTTATGTAAATGTGATATTTCATGTTTTAATTAGTAATATATTTGCAACAATTTCTAAAAACCTCTTTTTGCTTTGTCATTAGGTGGTATTGTGTGTAGTTTTATGAGGGATAAAATGATTGAATCAATTTTAGAATAAGTTTGTAATGTAACAAAATGTGAAAAATGTCAAGGGGTCTGAATACTTTCTAAATGCACTGTATATACGCAGTGCCTTCGTGAAATATTCATACCCATGGACTTTTTTCACATTTTGTTACATTACAGACTTATTCTAAAATTGATTTAAAAAAATGTTTCTCATGAAACAACACACATTTTGTTGTGTTCTCACCCATCTACTCACAATGCCTTATAATGCCAAAGTGAAAACATGATTTGAGAAATGTTTTGCAAATTGATTGAAAATGAAAATGAAAAATCGAATTTAAATAAGTATTCATACCCCTGAGTCAATACTTTGTAGATGCACCTTTGGCAGTGGTTACAGCTGTGAGTCTTTAAGAACTTTTCACACCTGGTCTGTGCAACATTTGCCTATTATTCTTTTCAAAATTCTTTAAACTCTGTCAAATTAGGTGTTGATCATTGCTATTCAACCATTTTCAGGTCTTGCCATATATTTTCAAGTAGATTTAAGTCAACACTTCCACTCAGGAACATTCACTGTCTTCTTAGTAAGCAACTCCAATTGTAGATTTGGCCTTGTGTTTTAGGTTATCGTCCTGCTGTAAGGTGAATTCATCTCCCAGTCTCTGGTGGAAAGCAGCAGGTTTTCCTGTATGATTTTGCCTGTGCTTAGGTCAATTCCATTTGTTCTTTATCCAGAAAAACTCCCCAGTCCTTATTAACGATTACAAGCATACCGATAACATGATGCAGCCACCACTATGCTTGAAAGTTGAGATTGGTGCTCAGTAATATGTTGTATTGGATTGGCTCCAAACTTAACACTTTTTATTGCTTTGCCACATTTTTTGTAGTATTACTTTCGTGCCTTGTTGCAAACAATATGCATGTTTTGGAATATTTGTATTCTGTACAGGTTTCCTTCTATTCACTCTGTAAATTAGGTTAGTATTGCAGAGTAACTACAATGTTGTTGATCCATCCTCAGTTTTCTCCTATCATAGCCATTCAACTCCATAACTGTTCAATAATCACCATTTGCCTCACGGTGAGGTGCCCTTTGCGAGGCATTTGAAAATCCCCCTGTTCTTTGTGGTTGAATCTGTGTTTGAAATTCACTGCTCGACTGAGGGACCTTACAATTATCTGTATGTGTGGCGTACAGGGATGAGGTAGTCATTCAAAAATCCTGTTAAAAACTATTATTGCAATCACACTGAGTCCATGCAACTTATTATGTTACTTGTTAAGCACATTTTTACTCCTCAACTTATTTAGGCTTGCCATAAAAAAGGGGTTGAATACTTACTGACTCAAGACATTTCAGCTTTAAATGTTTAATTTGCAAAATAAACAAAATAAACAAAAAACATGATTCCACTTTGACATTTTGGGGTATTGTGTGTAGGCCAGTGACAAAACATCTACATGTAATACATTTTAAATTCAGGCTGTAACACAAGAAAATGTGGACAAAGTCAAGGGGTGTGAATACTTTCTGAAGGCACTACAGTATATGTTGTAGGAAAACACAAATATGACATTTGTCATTTCTCTCTTAGCCATCCTAAGTGGGAAATTAAGAAACAATTGAGGCTGATGAAAAGGTCCTAAAGGTTTGAGAAATACAAAATGACAGCCATTTAAAGAAGACGTGTGTGTGTGTGTGTGTTCAGACGACTCTGTAGACTACAGTTCCTCCAAAAATGACAATTGAACACATTTCTATTTACTACAATGCAAATAAAAATGCATGGCAATTTCATGTGTTCTTTTTTATGTATAATCCACAATTTAAAGGCTTTATTGATTGTACCCAATACAATGTGATACATTTGCTGTAAGTTAACCATAAACGTTGTGATGGGACCAGGGCTGGCACTAGCCTTTTCGGGGACCCTACAGTAAGTAAGATTTGGTTGGGGGCCCCACCACCTCGCAGGCAAAGCATTTTAGTGCCCCACCTCTTGATACGGAAGAGAACATTTATAAGTTTTAAAGTAAATTTCCTTAAATTTCACAGATCTTCCCAATGGACGTAGAGAAAATGTTGCCTTGGCACATGCTCTTCGTGTTCAGTTGGTAATTCTGTAGTGATAAGTTTAGATAGCTGTCTAGACTAATTTATCAATCAAAAAAATGTTAGCTCACATGGGCTAACATAGCAAGAGGGAAACTGCTGATGCAAAACCACATTTTGAATTTTGAAATTGCAACTTGTATATTGTATTCTAACTCTCAAAAGTAAGTTGAGACCCAGACTGAGTTCCTAAAAAGCAGCCAGGGGGCCTAAGTGACGGCTTATGTCCGCTATTGACTCGGGCCAGCCCTGGATGGGACAAATATGCTTCTTTTTCTCCCAGAAATGAGGTGGAAAGGACCAGGGATGAGCTGTTTTCATGTGAGGAGCACTGAGGACCATGGAATGAGTGGATCTGACAACAGAGAGGAGGGCTGTATGTTTTTCTCTTCAGAGACACCAGTGGTGGCACGTTCAACCGCTGAACCTGCTGTCCAATCACCTCCTCCCGTTTGGCCTGTCACCCTACATCAGCAAGGTCAGAGGGCTAGGCGCCTCGCAATTAACGAGGCGGCACTGTCTCAGCTATGTAACAAACTCAACTAACTCCACTAAAAGTTCATGTCACATAAAACTACATGTAAGGCAATGTAAAGTGTATCTAACCAAGCCCTCTGTTAAAAAAAAAAAAACTTTGATTGGTATCTATAACATGGACGGAAAAAAATAAGATCAGTTTTATTAGACAAATAAGCACACAATTCCCCGTTGTAACTGTTCACCCTTGTAATCAGATCATGCTTCATGAGGAGTCAGGAACAAAGGGATGCAAATTCAAATTAAATCTGCAGCGGGGTACTTGGCCGTTTGATCGCTGGGCCCTTTCATGCACTTTAATCACTCCTGACAGCCCTTTCTAACAGATTCTGTGACAAACTTCTCAATTTTACTTGGGATTTTTGAACTTTACTTGCTCCTCCGGGTCTGTCAAACAATTCAAATCAATGACCCAATTGACCAGTGGGTCCCTTGTTGATAACCTCAATGAGCTCTATGTGCCATTCATTGTGTGAGGCAAAATGCTGATAGCCTTTTCTGGTAATTAAACATTCATTTCCCGCTGAATACAAACACTGGGTGGCTGATTCACATCAAATGTGGGGACCTCCACTGCACTGTAGCAGAGCAGAGCCGCAGGTGCAGGGGGGACCGCGCGACCCCAGACTTTCCCACATACTGGACAACTCATTAGGTCATCGTAATAAGGAAGCACATTTTGTTTTATCAAAAAAATCTCATTATCTCTTCAACAAAGACGCACAGTGACCTAATTGATGCCGTAGCTGCCCCCTTGTTATCTGAATATCCTTTATATAATGCCTGTCTAATTGCAACTTTGAGCTAACTACTTCCGCGCCATTCTGTGCACATATTTTACCCGTGCAAGTGTAAGGGGAGCTAAAGAGAACTGGCCTGGACCTCACCCACTCCTTTCCCCATGATATGTGTGTGAGTGAAGCAGAAACTCTGCCATGTTTTGCAGCTCAGCGGTGCATTCTGTATTCCACAATAAAGTATATGTATCTGAATACCAATTTTGTGAAGGAAATTATTTATAAATTATGGATTTTGCAACTGTTTACTATCTAAAATCATTGATACTTCCACCCGACAATGCCCCACCACTACGCCTTGTTCTCTGTCGGTAGTCTGCCGCTGTGCGTGTCAGCGTGATTTCGGGAGGACCCCTCTCTCTCTCCCCTAGTAATATGAATGCTAATCCTGTGGAGGCCTTGGCTGGTCAGCTCCATCCTTGAGTAGGGGGTCAGGGGGGGCCGAGGGGGCAAGTGGACTCGTGGATGGGGAGGAATCTAATAGCACCTCTCTAGTAGGGGCTCAGGGTATTAAAGCAGGAGGATTAAGAGGGTTAGTCTGAGGAAAGACAGGGCACAATGCCCCCCACCCTCAGCGTGAGAGGTATGCTGAGCTCTCAAGTCTCACATGGTTACCATTCAGATTAGGGAAAGACTCCTAAAAAGCGAGGATGAGAAGGTGGAGAGGAGAGGGGAGGGGAGGCTGCTCTGACCTATGGACCCTACAACAACCATCTCCTCATCTGCTCTCTGATTCACACCAGTCAGTCCGTCGAAGCCCAGAGCTGGCGCAGTGAGCTGTTTGTCTGACAGGGCACAAAGAAGACTGATGGAACACGTAAAGACACCGGGCTATAACAGAGGACACACACACAGAACTCCCCTATTAATAATGAATTGCATTGAGAAAGAAATGCATAGAAAATTCATGGTTGCACCAACTCTGGGGTTCAAACTTGAATGTGTGTGTCTGGTTGGTATGACAGAGAGTGAAGGATAAGCTGATTAAAGCCTTTAAAGCGGCAGGTCTGAGTGCTGCTCGGCCGACGCCTCCTCTTAAGCCTCTGACTCTCATTCAGCCTCATGCTCCCGAGCACAGAGGAAAGACATGCACCATCTCTGAATCATCTACCTATTGATCTCCCATCAGAGTAAAGAGGGGCATCCATGACAACTGAAACACACAAACACATAGCAACCCTGTCTCCTTTTCTTCAACCATTAACGTCAGCGCTGACTACCAGCTTTGCGATGGTGTCAACAACAGCTTTAATGGCAGTGACATATTCCTGCATTTGTGCGTCACACTGTGGATTGGTGTATAGTATGTATCAAGTTTCTCAATTAAACTGCGTGTTGGTATTGGAAAATGTCACATAGAACATAATAAAAAAGGAAAGTGATACCCATGAATGATTCACGTAATAGAAATCATTGAACAAATTACACATGCAAAACCCTTCTCATAACAAGTGACACAGTTAAGTAATAGCCTAGTCAATGTAATGCCTACAGCCCAAATTGTGACATAATAAAATACCAATTACAGTAGTGCAATGGTCTTTGATTCAACAGAAAATTGAGAATCAGGTTCTCATACTATTCCACATTAGCCACATGGGTGGTTCGGTGGTTCCAATAACAGACTTTCTTTTTCAGTCATGGATATCAATTTGTCTGGTCCAACTGTCTTTAACAAACACCTTGATGTCAACTCAAAGGCCTTGACTGGGGATCACCTTCACTCTCGGAGTTGATGTCCAACTTCAAAGTAATAAGCTGAACGGCAAAACCTCTCAACCATGAGATACAACAATAAAGATGATCAGTGCACAAGTCAGACCACACACATCTATACGAAGCCTGAGGAGGAGGAAAAGCCATTCCATTATGGGGGGCATCAGCCAATATACAGTTGAACTCAGAAGTTTACATACACTTTAGGTGGGAGTCATTAAAACTCGTTTTTCAACCACTCCACATGTTTCTTGTTAACAAACTATAGTTTTGGCAAGTCAGTTAGAACATCTACTTTGTGAATGACACAAGTCATTTTTCTAACAATTGTTTACCGACAGATTATTTCACTTATAATTCACTGTATCATAATTCCAGTGGGTCAGAAGTTTACATACACAAAGTTGACTGTGCCTTTAAACAGCTTGGAAAATTCCAGAAAATAATGTCATGGATTTAGAAACTTCTGATAGGCTAATTGACATCATTTGAGACAATTGGAGGTGTACCTGTGGATGTATTTCAAGGCCTACCTTCAAACTCAGTGACCCTTTGCTTGACATCATAGGAAAATCAAAAGAAATCAGCCAAGACCTCAGAAAAAATTGTAGACCTCCACAAGTCTGGTTCATCCTTGGGAGCAACTTCCAAACGCCTGAATGTACCACGTTCATCTGTACAAACAATAGTACGCAAGTATAAACACCATGGACCACACAGCCGTCATAGATTAATGTACTTTGGTGCGAAAAGTGCAAATGAATCCCAGAACAACAGCAAAGGACCTTGTGAAGATGCTGGAGGAAACAGGTACAAATGTATCTATATCCACAGTAAAACAAGTCCTATATCGACATAACCTGAAAGGCTGCTCAGCAAGGAAGAAGCCACTGCTCCAAAACTGACATAAAAAAGCCAGACTACGGTTTGCAACTGCATATGGGGACAAAGATCTTACTTTCTGGAGAAATGTCCTCTGCCTGATGAAACAAAAATAGAACTGTTTGGCCATAATGACCATCGTTATGTTTGGAGGAAAAAGGGAGAGGCTTGCAAGCCGAAGAACACCA